>NC_091762.1:62219504-62521967 GCF_029378745.1 Bos indicus | reverse complement strand
TAGAAGTTGTCACTTGTTAAAGTCATGTAGAATGAAGAGTGTGATATTGGCCCAAGTCTATATTTGTGGCATCTTTCTCTCTTCCTATTTCCCAAATCTACCGTTGAGATTTTTCCTACTTCTCAAATATAGAGATTACAAACCTGTTTCCAAAGCTATGGAGTAAATGTGCTCCATGACCAGGAAACACAGACACCCAAAAGCAGCAGGTTTACTCATGAGACTGTACTCATGAGATAAATGTGAAAGTCAGCAAACATTTGAACTGAATAAATATGTGCTGGATGTGACCACAAGCCCAGTGATGTGCTAAACTCTGGATAAGAGTAAATGCTGGGGGTTAGAAAAGTTTAGATCACTTTATTCCTATTCTTAGTCCTTTGCCAAAGAGCAAATAAGTCAGCTTTCCTTCTATCCCAACCACCTGAGTATGTTTTCCACCCTTGAAGGCCTAACTGTTTATTTGAGGGGTGGCTTGGGGACTACATAATTCAGTTTGTGTGGATAGCACTGGCTTATACCGACTCTTCTGGAATATTGTTAATAGCACCCACTAGCATAACAGCGCCCTGGTTCAGACCATAATTATACAATCCCCTGAAGTTTAGATGCTTTCCTTTAGTATAGGGAAATAAAAAGCAAGTAGTCATGTATGGATATGAGAGTTGGATCATAAAGAAGGCTGAGTGCCAAAGAATTGATGCTTTCAAATTGTGGTGCTGGAGAAGACTCTTGAGAGTCTTCTCAACTCTGGAATTCATTGGAAGGATGGTTGCTGAAGCTGAAGCTGAAGCTACAATACTTCGGCCACCTGATGTGAAGAACTGACTCATCCCGAAAACACCCTGGGAAAGATTGAAGGCAAAAGAAGAAGTGGGTGGCAGACAACGAGATGTTTATATAGCATCACTGACTCAATGGACATGAATTTGAGCAAACTCCAGGAGATAGTGAAGCGACTGAACAGTAACACAAGGGAAATGAGAAACTTACATTGGCCAATCAGTGCTTACTTAAGATTATAAGTTTTCTACACACGTTGGTCCATCCTTGGGTAACTGTGTGGGAAGGAGCTTGAGAAGAATGGGAAAGAAACTGTAGGTATTTGATGACACATGGAGTCCCTGGACAGTCTGCATAGCTGAGTCCTCTTCCAGCCCTTCGGTATGTTACCCTTGGGGCTTGTTCCTGGGCTGGTATGTGTGAGAGCCAAAGGGAATTTCATAACTTTTAGCTTTCAACAACTTGAAGGGAGAGTTATTGCCCAAGGTGGGATGTTTTGATTAAATGAAATTCAAAGTACAATGTCTGATGAGTCAAGCAGTTCTCAAAAAATTGACACTGAGTCCATTTTTGACTTTGAAACTTAGGCGGCATCTGTGCTCTTAGAAACAAGCAGGCAAGTGGACACTGTACCCCTTCCACAGAGCAGCTGACACTGCAGCTGGGAGTGTGGATCCTGCTTTGGCCTCCAGTTCTGGGCTGCAGCATCAGATGGAAACAGTTGTGGGGTTTTCAAGGCACCTTCCTCTAGCCCTTCCCTGCTTGGCTCTCTGCCCCTAGCTCATAAAACCCTGAGAAAGCATGAGAGAATGAACAGCTTATTTCTCAATTCAGAATGAACACCGAGTTTTTACATTTAAAAGTGACTGAATAAATTAAAAATTTGTTTTGTTTCTGAAATTCAGAAACAGGTGCTGCTCAAATGCCACTTTCCTTGGAGTCTTAGGTGAAATGTCAAGATTCTGTTTGTAGTCCAGGTGAGTGTTTTGAACTGTGACTAAGTCACCTCTGTGACAGTTTTACTGGTTTTGTACAGGTTGGCAAAATTATATAAATAAAATGTCTTCAGATTTTCATCTTTGCTCAGCTGTGTTGCAAAGGGGTAATTGGACCCCACTGTAAGCACAATGGAAAAACACAGCTCAGCTGACAAATTAGTGGTATTTGGTGCTAATATTACTAATTCAACATTTGGAAGGGTTGCTCACTGGGGAAAAATAACATGTTCTATAAGTCACAGGAGGAACTAGGGAGATAGTTAATGGGTGTTGGCTCCATTGCACATACGGCTCACAATACTCTTCAAACTGCTGCTGACTTCCTGCCAATAGACGTGGAAGTAATTGTCAACAAGATTTATTGTTACTTTCACATTTACACAGTGAGAGAGGAAAGGTTGGAAGAGTTCTATGAAGTTCAGTCCTCGCTTCTACTGAACCATAGCAACACTCCCTGATTATGGCTAATGTGTGCCACAGACAGAATTTTGCATCAGTTGAGGACTTAAAGTCATTCTTGTCAGGAGCCAATCTCTTCCCCTATCCTTGCATCCCTCTGTCAGTTCTCTTAAGATCAATGAGCTGAGTGTCAGTTTGGTTTTTGTCACGGCAAAACAGTTGTTTTGCACGTGGTGAAGCTGTGTCCTTCAACAACAGAATTAGGAATCGGATTTAGAGTGTGACCCACTAACCCGACTGTAGAACCCACAAAAAACCCTAACTTGAGAAAGAGAATGGAGATTTTAAATTTGAAAGGGAAAGCCTTTGCCAATTCAGATGTGAGTGAAGGAATGCACTTGGTTAAAAAAAGGGGGATGAATAGTCAGGAGAATTTAGAGTAACACATTCTTTCCATATCAACTCTATTGTAGGGAGACTTGGCTTGTGTGCACGTAGGAAGGCATTTCTCTTTCTTTCTTCAAGTGGCAGCTAATTCTATAGGAGTGAAATTAAGATGACGAGATTGAAATTTCCTGTGATTTGGACAGATTTTTCTCAGTTTGAGGAGCAAACATATGTGTCAAGAAATATGTCAGCAGAGTGCAAGCATCTCAAGCTACAGAGACAATTAACCCGCCCCCACACACCACTAACACACACAGAAGATTATCTCTTCCTTGAATTTCAGGATGGCATTTCCAGGCACAAGAAGCACCTGTTGGTAAAATTTCTCTCGTAATGAAGGCCATCTGGATAGGAGACAAAAGTAGGACGTGAGGACTCTGGTAAGCGCAGAGAGGGCCTCGGGTACTGATTGAGGCAGCAACTGCTGTGAGAACCGTTAACAACTGTGGGGGAACAGATACACTGGACAAGGAGTCATTTATCTAAGCAGTGTTTACACAGGCAGCAGGCATTTGAAAAGGAATGGATTTGGATTATGAAACCTTTTTTTTTCTTTTTTTTCCTTTTGCAGAAAATAGGCATGATGAAGGAAATCTGAAACCTCCTGGCATTCCCCTTGATATTTGAACATTTACCATGGTGCTTGTTTTCATACCTTTGAGTGCTTATCCCTTGATTACTTTTTGGAGAAAATGGAGAACAGATATAAAGGGACCTATCATTTTAAATGCCACCTTTCAGAATGTAGATAAAAGTGGGGCAGAAGCAGTATTGATGAATAACGTTAGTAATATCGGATGTCAGAGTAGAACATAGAACTTGCTGTACTGAATCGATGAAGTGGCTTATTCAGCTTTGTATTTTGTATCTTAGAGTGGCACAAAGAAGTTATTTCCTGGGAGGCCACGGTGGTTTTACATGACATGAACCTTGAAGTGGCATCGAAGTAAAACCCTCCGAGAATTAATCTTCCAGGAAGTCATGAACACTTCTGTTGGTATATTTTTTTTTCTCCCAAGGTCCCATGCCTTTAAAAGAAGATATTCATTACATTTGTTTAACACACATTTAGTAAAGCATCTACTCTGTGATCAAGTGTATCTCTCCAGGCCCTGAGGAGTTCAGATAAAAATCCCTCATTGAAACTGGACATTCGAGTAAAGCTCTAAAGAAGGTAAGGAGTAAGCCACAGGACATCCAGGAGAAGAATGTTCCTGACTGGGAGGAGAGGAGATGCAAAGGCCTTGATTAAGGAGCAGGACTGGGGTCCCTGTTCTAGCATCTAGCTGGCCACTGTAAGGATTTTTGACATTTGCTCTGAGTGAGACGGGAATTCATCAGAAAGTTTTAATAAAAGAAATGACTGTTTTAAACATTTCACTTGCCATTGATAAAACTGTATGGAGGTAAGATTGGAACAGAATGATTTAGGAAGCCTTGGACATAACCCAGGCAAGAAATGATGGTGGCTTAGACTAGGCTGGGAAGAGTGTAGGTTGTGAAAAGTGGTTGAATTCTGAGAATATTTGAAAGGAAATAGGCCAATAAGAGTTGCTGGTATGAGGGATATGGAGTATAAATACAATGGATTGTCCTTAATTTATTCCTTTATACCTTCTAGGAACAAACTCATATGTTTTATCATTTTTTTTGGAAAGCCCAAGTTTCAGTTCAGTTCAGTCACTCAGTCATGTCCGACTCTTTGTTACCCCATGAATCACAGAATGCCAGGCCTCCCTGTCCATCACCAACTCCTGGAGTTCACTCAGACTCATGTCCATCGAGTCAGTGATGCTATCCAGCCATCTCATCCTCTGTCGTCCCCTTCTCTTCCTGCCCCCAATCCCTCCCAGTATCAGAGTCTTTTCCAATGAGTCAACTCTTCACATGAGGTGGCCAAAGTACTGGAGTTTCAGCTTTAGCATCATTCCTTCCAAAGAAATCCCAGGGCTGATCTCCTTCAGAATGGACTGGTTGGATCTCCTTGAAGTCCAAGGGACTCTCAAGAGTCTTCTCCAACACCAGAGTTCAAAAGCATCAATTCTTCAGCGCTCAGCCTTCTTCAGAGTCCAAATCTCACACCCATACATGACCACTGGAAAAACCATAGCCTTGATTAGACGGACCTTTGTTGGCAAAGTAATGTCTCTGCTTTTGAATATGCTATCTAGGTTAGTCATAACTTTCCTTCCAAGGAGTAAGCGTCTTTCAATTTCATGGCTGTAGTCACCGTCTGCAGTGATTTTGGAGCCCCCCAAAATAAAGTCTGACACTGTTTCCACTGTTTCCCCATCTATTTCCCATGAAGTGATGGGACCGGATGCCATGATCTTCGTTTTCTGAATGTTGAGTTTTAAGCCAACTTTTTCACTCTCCACTTTCACTTTCATCAAGAGGCTCTTTTGTTCTTCTTAACTTTCTGCCATAAGGGTGGTGTCATCTGCATATCTGAGGTTATTGATATTTTTCCCAGCAATCTTGATTCCAGCTTGTGTTTCTTCCAGTCCAGCGTTTCTCATGATGCACTCTGCATAGAAGTTAAATAAGCAGGATGACAATATACAGCCTTGATGTACTCCTTTTCCTATTTGGAACAAGTCTGTTGTTCCACCTTATCCATAATTTTCTTGATTTTTATATCCTTTGATCATATTTCCCACTGAGGTACTCACCTTTCTAGAGGGAAGACGTTGAACATTGCTCGTACAGTAGCATTCTGTCCTCAGTCATTCTGTCAGCCCTCCACTTGACCTTCTCCAAGTTCGTTATGGCAGTGTTTAGGTGAGTGCAGTGTTCAAGGTGAGCTATATGATGTATTGTAATGCAAATCCATATTACATCCTCCTAGAGAAAGAAACCACATTACGATTTCACTTCCTAGACCATGTACCCTCCTCTCTACCAAGCATAAGCAACATATCTAAACATAATACTAATCAGTCAGCCACAGTACAGAATATGCTTTATTTACTTAGTGGATTGGACGGACGTTTCTGTCAGTCAGAATTCCTTAAGTAATTCAAAAATAGTAATTTAAAATATTATTTAAAAAACTCTATTCATGCAGGAAATGGTTTGAGTGTATTATACTTATTTTCTCATTTCTCACTTTCAATAGCCATTCTTTGAAGTAGGCACTAATGAGGAAACTGGGTTTGAGAGAGATTAGGTGTCTTGCCTAAGGTCATTACTGCTAGTGAGTTTCAGCTCTGGGGTCTGCAATTAATTCTATCTACATATATATATGTGTATATATATATATATATATATATATATATATATATACACACACACATATACACAGATAAGGTACTACTACTCTCTATCTATCCATATATCTGCCCTCATGTATGGCACCTTTGGCTTCACAGTTAATTTTATGTGTCAGCTTAGAGGGTGTTTTTAGATGGGATTAATATTTGAATCAGTGAATTTAAGGTAAAGCAGATTGCCCTTCATAATGTGAATGGCAATCATCTAGTCAATTAAAGGCCTGAATAGAACAAAGGGACTGGTCTCACTGAGCAGCAGGGAATTCTCCAGCAGACTGCCTTTGGACTTACTGGGAACATCTGCTCTCCTAGGCCTATGCCTGCTGGCCTTTGGACTGTTGAATGTATCATTGACTTTCCTGGGTTTCCAGCCTAAGGGCCCACACTGTAGACTTTGAATGTGTCACCCTCTATAATCACATCAGATCAGATCAGATCAGTCGCTCAGTCCTGTCCGACTCTTTGTGACCCCATGAATCACAGCACGCCAGGCCTCCCTGTCCATCACCAACTCCCGGAGTTCACTCAGACTCACGTCCATCCAGTCAGTGATGCCATCCAGCCATCTCATCCTCGGTCGTCCCCTTCTCCTCCTGCCCCCAATCCCTCCCAGTATCAGAGTCTTTTCCAATGAGTCAACTCTTCACATGAGGTGGCCAAAGTACTGGAGTTTCAGCTTTAGCATCATTCCTTCCAAAGAACACCCAGGGCTGATCTCCTTCAGAATGGACTGGTTGGATCTCCTTGCAGTCCAAGGGACTCTCAAGAGTCTTCTCCAACACCACACTTCAAAAGCATAATTCTTTGGCGCTCAGCCTTCTTCACAGTCCAACTCTCACATCCATACATGACCACAGGAAAAACCATAGACTTGACTAGACGAACCTTTGTTGGCAAAGTAATGTCTCTGCTTTTGAATATGCTATCTAGGTTGGTCATAACTTTCCTTCCAAGGAGTAAGCGTCTTTTTTAATTTCATGGCTGAAGTCACCATCTGTAGTGATTTTGGAGCCCAGAAAAATAAAGTCTGACACTGTTTCCACTGTTTTCCCATCTATATCCCATGAAGTGATGGGACCAGATGCCATGATCTTCGTTTTCTGAATGTTGAGCTTTAAGCTGACTTTTTCACTCTCCACTTTCACTTTCATCAAGAGGCTTTTGAGTTCCTCTTCACTTTCTGCCATAAGGGTGGTGTCATCTGCATATCTGAAGTTATTGATATTTCTCCTGGCAATCTTGATTCCAGCTTGTGCTTCTTCCAGTCCAGCATTTCTCATGATGTACTCTGCATATAAGTTAAATAAACAGGGTGACATTATACAGCCTTGACGAACTCCTTTTCCTATTTGGAACCAGTCTGTTGTTCCATGTCCAGTTCTAACTGTTGCTTCCTGCATACAAATTTCTCAAGAGGCAGATCAGGTGGTCTGGTATTCCCATCTCTTTCAGAATTTTCCACAGTTTATTGTGATCCACACAGTCAAAGGCTTTGGCATAGTCAATAAAGCATAAATAGATGTTTTTCTGGAACTCTCTTGCTTTTTCCATGATCCAGTGGATGTTGGCAATTTGATCTCTGGTTCCTCTGCCTTTTCTAAAACCAGCTTGAACATCTGGAAGTTCACGGTTCACATATTAGTGAAGCCTGGCTTGGAGAATTTTGAGCACTACTTTACTAGCATGTGAGATGAGTGCAATTGTGCGGTAGTTTGAGCATTCTTTGGCATTGCCTTTCTTTGGGATTGGAATGAAAACTGACCTTTTCCAGTCCTGTGGCCACTGCTGAGTTTTCCAAATGTGCTGGCATATTGAGTGCAGCACTTTCACAGCATCATCTTTCAGGATTTGAAATAGCTCAACTGGAATTCCATCACCTCCACTAGCTTTGCTCGTAGTGATGCTTTCTAAGGCCCACTTGACTTCACATTCCAGGATGTTTGGCTCTAGGTCAGTGATCATACCATCATGATTATCTGGGTCGTGAAGATCTTTTTTGTACAGTTCTTCTGTGTATTCTTGCCATCTCTTCTTAATATCTTCTGCTTCTGTTAGGTCCATACCATTTCTGTCCTTTATCGAGCTCTTCTTTGCATGAAGTGTTCCTTTGGTATCTCTGATTTTCGTGAAGAGATCCCTAATCTTTCCCATTCTGTTGTATTCCTCTATTTCTTTGCATTGATCGCTGAAGAAGGCTTCCTTATCTCTCCTTGCTAGTCTTTGGAACTCTGCATTCAGATGCTTATATCTTTCCTTTTCTCCTTTGCTTTTCACTTCTCTTCTTTTCACAGCTATTTGTAAGGCCTCCCCAGACAGCCATTTTGCTTTTTTGCGTTTCTTTTCTATGGGAATGGTCTTGATCCCTGTCTCCTGTACAGTGTCACGAACCTCATTCCATAGTTCATCATATCTATCAGATCTAGGCCCTTAAATCTATTTCTCACTTCCACTGTATAATCATAAGGGATTTGATTTAGGTCATACCTGAATGGTCTAGTGGTTTCCCCTACTTTCTTCAATTTAAGTCTGAATTTGGCAATAAGGAGTTCATGGTCTGAGCCACAGTCAGCTCCTGGTCTTGTTTTTGCTGACTGTATAGAGCTTCTCCATCTTTGGCTGCAAAGAATATAATCAATCTGATTTCGGTGTTGACCATCTGGTGATGTCCATGTATAGAGTCTTCTCTTGTGTTGTTGGAAGAGGGTGTTTGCTATGACCAGTGAATTTTCTTTGCAAAACTCTATTAGTCTTTGCCCTGCTTCATTCCATATTTCAAGGCCAAATTTACCTGTTACTCCAGGTGTTTCTTGACTTCCTACTTTTGCATTCCAGTCCCCTGTAATGAAAAGGACATCTTTTTTGGGTGTTAGTTCTAAAAGGTCTTGTAGGTCTTCATAAAACCATTCAACTTTAGCTCTTCCCCCTCTAATCACATGAGTCTATACATAAAGAGATAAGGAATTGGCTCATGTAATTATGAAGACTGATACATGCATGTACTCTACTGGTTTTATTTCTCTGAAAAACCCTGACTAATACACTTGGAGTTATTTTCTAATTTTGATTGGCTGAGGGTTATCTTCTGAAGTGCAGTCATCACCAGAAGTTGAGTTTTGGTTTACTGAAGTATAAAAATTGCATCAGGGGCATGCCGAGATGTAGGATTTCTGCCCACATAAGAGCAATATCTGCCTTGTCTCTCTCATCTTTGTCATTTTGCTAACTTGGGTGTAAATGATCAAGCTCTCCAACTAAGTGCGACACTATTTCATTTTTCCCTAATGGTGACCACTCTGCACATTAGAACTATGTTAATTAAAAGCAACCATTTCCTTTCATTCTCCTTTTTTTGCTGAATGACCTATTAGGGGTTTCCAAAAAGGAAACATCAAGTTGATAGAACACTTTTCAAGATCTATTTTTTTTTGAAGAATAATAAAAGTGTGGCTTTTTCAGAATTCTGAAAGTGTTATATAATGTTCCAACTGCAAACTCAAGCCATGGTTTCTGATTACTATTGTATATAAAACTGAAAATTTTTCTTTTAGAAAGCTATTAGATAAAAAGCAAACAATACAAAACAGAATCCTACTCTTTCAGGAGATATAAGCCTTTCTACTGACAGGCTTGGAGAAGGCAATGGCACCCCACTCCAGTACTCTTGCCTGGAAAATCCCATGGTTGGAGGAGCCTGGTAGGCTGCAGTCTATGGGGTCGCTAAGAGTCAGACACGACTGAGCGACTTCACTTTCACTTTCCACTTTCATGCTTTGGAGAAGGAAATTGCAACCCACTCCAGTGTTCTTGCCTGGAGAATCCCATGGACTGAGAAGCCTGGTAGGCTACAGTCCATGGGGTCGCACAGAGTCGGACACGACTGAAACGACTTAGCAGCAGCAGCAGCAGCAACTGAACAGGCTTATAGTTAGTTTCCAGGATATTGTCACGTCCTATCTATCACTTAAAAAATTTACAAGTCTACATTTTCAAGGCAGATGACTTTCAGAGGTGAACAACCCTGGATATTCTCAACAGAGATCAGTGAGTATTGGAATAAGAGAAATCAGTTGAGAAAATAGGAGAAAATGCTAAGGTTCTATACTATTTTAAAAAAGATTCTGTTATAATTATTTTTATTTACACAACTGTACAAGGAGAAAGAAGGCATTTTTCTTAAATCCAAGTTAACTTGTTTAAAAACATCAGTTAAGTTGATTAAATAGTATCATGTCTATGAATAAATTAAATATCAACTATTAAGTGGAAAATGAATAAATAATTTATTATAGCAAACAAGCAAAATATACATCATAGCCTTGAGATTAACAACATATAGCATTGCAGCTTAAGAAGTCAAAGTGTCAGAAGAGAATGGTATTATCAACCTAAAGACACAGATTAAGTATAAAACAGATGGAAAAGGGCTTTGAACCTAACCTAGCCATGAATTTCATCCTCACTGTTTTAATAAATCAGACTAGGATGTATTCTCTAGCCTTCTTTTCTATCTTTATGACAGGATATCAAACATCAGCTCAGTGCTCTGTATTCTCAAAATATTTTGGTCGATAATTCCTTTATTCTCCCAAAGTTATTGTTATTGAAACCATTTATCTCTAGGTACAACTCATTTAATTGAAAAATACTTGGATCATTTGCCTTTTAATTACTGTAAGATTTCTGGCCTTATATCACACAGAGTAACATGAGCAAGAGCTTGTAAACAAGCCATTTGAGTTTGGTTTTTTGCTCCACAACTTTTCCATCTCTTCCTACTTGTTTAACCCTTGTTCATTTGACCTGTCTGAACCTCTCTTCCCACTTTACATCTAAGGGCTGTTGGAAGAATTAAATAATTTATGTCGAGATGTTTGTGCTGTGCTGTGCTTGGTTGCTCAGTCCTGTCCAGCTCTTTGTGACTGCATGAACTGCACCACGTCATGATTCCTGTTCTTCACTATCTCCGGAAGTTTGCTCAAACTCATGTCCATTGAGTTGGCGATGCCATCTAACCATCTCATCCTCTGTCACTCCCTTCTCCTGCTGCTTTCAATTTTTCCCAGCATCAGGGTCTTTTTCAGTGAGTCAGCTCTTCACACCAGGTGGCTAAAGTATTGGAGCTTAAGCTTCAGTCCATCCAATGAATATTGGAAGGATTGACTGCTTTGATCTTGCTGTCCAAGGGACTGTCAATAGTCTTCTCCAGCACCACAATTTGAAAGCATCAGTTCTTCGGTGCTCAGCCTTCTTTACTGCCCAGCTCTCACATCTGTACATGACTACTGGAAAACCATAGCTTTGACTATGTGGACCTTTGTCTGCAAAGTGATGTCTCTGTTTTTTAATATGCTGTCTAGGATTGTCATAGCTTTTCTTCCAAGGGACAAATATCTTTTAATTTCATGGCTGCAGTCACCATCTGAAGTGATTTTTGAGCCCAAGAAAATAAAGTGTGTTAATGGTTTCTTTGTTTCCTCATCTATTTGCCATGAAGTGATGGGACCATATGCCATGATCTTAGTGTTTCTTTTTCTTTTTAATTTATTTTTTAATTGAAGGATAATTGCTTTACAGAATTTTGTTGTTTTCTGTCAAACCTCAACACAAATCAGCCATAGGTATACACATATCCCCTCCCTTTTGAATCTCCCTCCCATCTCCCTTCCCATCCCACCCCTCTAGGTTGATATAGAGCATCTGTTTGAGTTTCCTGAGCCATACAGCAAATTCCCCTTGGTTATCTGTTTTACATATGGTAATGTAAGTTTCCGTGTTACTCTTTCCATACATCTCACCCTCTCCTCCCCTCTCTGCATGTCCATAAGTCTATTCTGTTTCTCCATTGCTGTCCTATAAATAAATTCTTCAGTACCATTTTTCTAGATTCTGTATATGTGCATTAGAATATGCTTTTATCTTTCTCTTTCTGACTCACTTTACTCAGTGTAATAGGTTCTAGGTTCATCCACTTCATTAGAACTACTCAAATGCATTCCTTTTTATGGCTGAATAATATTACATTGTGTATATGTACCACAATTTCTTATCTGTCAGTAGACATCGAGCTTGCTTCCATTTTCTAGATATTGTAAATAGTGCTGCAATGAACAATGGGATACATGTGTCTTTTTCAGTTTTGGCTTCCTCACAGTATATGCCTAGGAGTGGGATTGATGGGTGATATGATGGCTTTATTCCTACTTTTCTAAGGAATCTCCATACCATTTGTAATGCTCAAAATTCTCCAAGCTAGGCTTCAGCAAGATGTTCAAGCTGGTTTTAGAAAAGGCAGAGGAACCAGAGATCAAATTGCCGACATCCACTGGATCATTGGAAAAGCAAGAGAGTTCCAGGAAAACATCTATTTCTGCTTTATTGACTATGCCAAAGCCTTTGACTGTGTGGATCACAATAAACTGTGGAAAATTCTGAAAGAGATGGGAATACCAGACCATCTGACCTGCCTCTTGAGAAACCTGTATGCAGGTCAGGAAGCAACAGTTAGAACTGGACATGGAACAACAGACTGGTTCCAAATAGGAAAAGGAGTATGTCAAGGCTGTATATTGTCACCCTGTTTATTTAACTTATATGCAGAGTGCATCATGAGAAACACTGGGCTGGAAGAAGCACAAGCTAGAATCAAGATTGCTGGGAGAAATATCAATAACCTCAGATATGCAGATGACACCACCCTTATGGCAGAAAGTGAAGAAGAACTAAGGAGCCTCTTGATGAAAGTGAAAGAGGAGCATGAAAAAATTGGCTTAAAGCTCAACACTCAGAAAATGAAGATCATGGCATCTGGTCCCATCACTTCATGGGAAATAGATGGGGAAACAGTGGAAACAGTGTCAGACTTTATTTTTCTGGGCTCCAAAATCAGTACAGATGGTGACTGCAGCCATGAAATTAAAAGACGCTTACTCCTTGGAAGAAAAGTTATGACCAACCTAGATAACACATTCAAAAGCAGAGACATTACTTTGCCAACAAAGGTTCGTCTAGTCAAGGCTATGGTTTTTCCTGTGGTCATGTATGGATGTGAGAGTTGGACTGTGAAGAAGGCTGAGCGCCGAAGAATTGATGCTTTTGAACTGTGGTGTTGGAGAAGACTCTTGAGAGTCCCTTGGACTGCAAGGAGATCCAACCAGTTCATCCTAAAGGAGATCAGTCCTGGGTGTTCATTTGAAGGACTGATGCTGAAGCTGAAACTCCAATACTTTGGCCACCTCATGCAAAGAGTTGACTCATTGGAAAAGACCCTGATGCTGGGAGGGATTGAGGGCAGGAGGAGAAGGGGATGATAGAGGATGAGATGGCTGGATGGCATTGCCGACTTGATGGACATGAGTTTGGGTGAACTCTGGGTGTTGGTGATGGACGGGGAGGCCTGGCATGCTGTGATTCATGGATTCGCAAAGAGTCAGACATGACTGAGCAACTGAACTGAACTGATACCATCTTCCATAGTGACTGTATCAATTTACATTCCCACCAACAGTGCAAGAGAGTTCCCTTTTCTCCAGAATTGATTATTTGTAGACTTTTTGATGATGGCCATTCTGACCGGTGTGAGGTGCTATCTCGTTGTGGTTTTGATTTGCATTTCTTTAATAATGAGAGATGTTGAGCATCTTTTCATGTGTTTGTTAGCCATTTGTACATCATTTTTGAAGAAATGTCTGTTTAAGTCTTTTCCCTACTTTTTGATTTGGTTGTTGTTTGTTTTTCTGTCATTGAGTTATATGAGCAGCTTGTATATTTTGGAAATTAATCCTTGTCAGTTGTTTAATTTGCTATTATTTTCTCCCATTCCATTTAATTTACTATTAATTCTCCTATTCCAAAGGGCTGTATTTTCACCTTGCTTATAGTTTCCTTTGCTGTGCAAAGCTTTTAAGTTTAATCAGGTCCTATTTGTTTATTTCTGCTTTTATTTCATTACTTCTAAGGGGGGGGGGGGGGGAGCGTCACAGAGGATCTTGCTTTGATTTATGTCATCAAGTTGTCTGCCAATATTTTCCTCTAAGAGTGTTATAGTTTCTGGTCTTACATATAGGCCTTTAATCCATTTTGAGTTTATCTTTGTGTATGGTGTTAGGAAGTGTTCTAATTTAATTTATTTTACACGTAGCTGTTCAGTTTTCCCAGTACCATTTATTGAAGAGGCTGTCTTTTCCTCATTGTATATTCTTGCCTCCTTTGTAGAAAATAAGGTACCCATAGGTGCATGAGTTTATTTATGGGCTTTCTATCTTGTTCCATTGGTCTGTATTTTTGTTTTTGTGCCAGTACCATACTGTCTTTATGACTATAGCTTTGTGGTAAAAGCTGAAGTCAGGAAGGTTGATTCGTCCAGCTCCATTCTTCTTTCTCAAGACTGCTTTGGCTTTTTGTGTTTCCATATGAATTGTGAAATTTTTTGTTCTAGTTCTGTGAAAAATGTCATTGGTAATTTGATAGGGATTGCACTGAATTTGTAGATTGTGTTTCCTAGTATTGTCATTTTCACAATATTGATTCTTCCTACCCAGGAACATGGAATATCTCTCCATCTGTTTATGTCATCTTCAATTTCTTTCATCAATATCTCATAATTTTCTGTGAACAGTTCTTTTGTCTCCTTAGATAAGTTTATTCCTAGATATTTAATTCTTTTCATTGCAACATGAATGGGATTGATTCCTTAATTTCTCTTTCTAAATTTTATTGTTAGTATATAGAAATCCAAGCGATTTCTGTGTATTGATTTTGTATCCTGCAACTTTGCTAAATTCACTGATTAGCTCTAGTAATTTTCTGATACTATCTTAGGGATTTTCCACATACAATATCATGTCATCGGCAAACAGTGAGAGCTTTACTTCTTCCTTTCCAATATTGACTCCTTTTATTTATTTTTCTTCTCTGATTTCTGAAGCTAGGACTTCCAGAACTATGTTGAATAATAGTGGTGAAAGTGTACACCCTTGTCTTGTTCCTGATCTTAGGGGGACTACTTTCAGTTTTTCACCATTGAGAATAATGTTTGCTGGAGACTTATCATATATGGCCTTTAATACATTGAGGTAGGTTCCTTCTATGCCCATTTTCTGAACAGTTTTAATCATAAATGGGTGCTGAATTTTGTCAAAGGCTTTTTCTGCATCTATTGAGATTATCATATGGTTTTTATCTTTCAATTTATTAATATGGTGTATCACATTGATTGATCTGTGTATATTTAAGAATCCTTGCATTCTAGGAATAACCCCAACTTGATCATGGTATATGAGCTTTTTGATGTGTTGCTGAATTCTGTTTGCTAAAATTTTGTTGAGGATTTTTGCATCTTTATTCAACAGTGATATTTTTCTGTAGTTTTCTTTTTTTGCCTTGTCTTTTTCTGGTTTTGTTATCAGGGTGAAGATGGCCTTGTACAATGAATTTGAAAGTGTTCCTTCCTCTTCAATTTTTTGGAAGAGTTTTAGAAGGATAGGCCTTAGATATTCTCTAAAATTTTTTAATAGAATTCTCCTGTGAAGCCATCTGGTCCTGGGTGTTTTTTTTTTTTTTTTTGGAAGATTTTTGATTACAGCTTCAATTTCAGTGCTTGTCATTGGGTTGTTCATAATTTCTATTTCTTCCTGGCTCAGTCTTAGAAGATTAAACTTTTCTAAGAATCTGTCCATTTCTTCCAGGTTATCCATTTTATTGCTGTATAGTTGATCATAATAGTTTCTTATAATCCTTTGTATTTCTGCATTGTCTATTGTAACTTCTCCTTTTTCATTTCTAATTTTGTTGATTCTTCTCTCTTTTTTCTTGAGTCTGGCTAAAGGTTTGTCAATTTTGTTTATCTTCTCAAAGAACCAGCTTTTAGTTTTATTAATCTTTACTATGTTTCTTTCATTTCTTTTTCATTTCCTTTTGCTCAGATCTTTATGATTTCTTTCCTTCTACTAATTTTGGGGTTTTTGTTCTTCTTTTTCCAGTTGTTCTAGGTGTAAAGTTAGGTTGTCTATTCGATGTTTTTCTTGTTTCTTGAGGTAAGATTGTATTGCTATAAACTTGCCTCTTAGAATTGCTTTTGCTGCATCCCATAGGTTTTGATTTGTCATGTTTTCATTGTCATTTCTCTCTATAAATTTTTTGATTTCCTTTTTGATTTCTTCAGTAACCTATTGGTTATTTAGAAACATGTTGTTTAATCTCCATGTGCTTGTGTTTCTTACAGTTTTTTTCTTGTTATTGATATCTAGTCTTGTAGCACTGTGGTCAGAGCAGATGCTTGATATGATTTCAATTTTCTTAAATTTACGGAGGTTTGATTTGTGATCCAAGATGTGGCCTACCCTGGAGAATGTCCCACGTGCACTTGAGAAGAAGGTGTATTCTTTCTGCATTTGGATGGATTGTCCTGAAGATATCAACAAGATCCATCTCATCTAATATATCATTTAAGACTTGTGTTTTCTTATTAGTTTTCTGTTTTGATGACCTGTCCATTGGTGTGAGTGGGTGTTAAAATTTCCTACTATTTTTGTGTTACTGTCAATTTCTCCTTTTATGTCTGTTAGTGTTTGTCTTATGTATTGAGGTGCTCCTATGTTGGGTGCACAGATATTTACAATTGTTATATCTTCCTCGTGTATTGATCCCTTGATCATTATGTAGTGTCCTTCTTTATCTCTTGTAATCTTCTTTATTTTAAGGTCTATTTTGTCTGATATGAAGATTGTTATGCCAGCTTTCTTTTGTTTCCCATTTGCATGGAATATATTTTTCCATCCTCTCACTTTCAGTCTATATGTGTCTTGAGGTCTGAAGTGGGTTTCTTGTAGACAACATATATATGGGTCTTGTTTTTGTATCCATCCAGCCAGTCTGTGTCTTTTGGTTGGAGCATTTAATCCATTTACATTTAAAGTAATTATTGATATATATGTTCCTATTGTCATTTTCTTAATTATTTGGGGTTGGTTTTGTAGATCCATTTTCCTCTCTTGTGTTACTTGACTATATAAGTACCTTTAACATTTGTTGTAAAGCTGGTTTGGTGGTACTGAATTCTCTTAACTTTTGCTTGTCTGAAAAGCTTTTGATTCCTCCATCAATTTTGAATGAGATCCTTGCCGGGTACAGTAATCTTGGTTGTAGATTTTTCCCTTTCAGTACTTTAAATACATCCTGCCATTCCCTTCTGGCCTGAAGAGTTTCTACTGAAAGATCAGCTGTTAAGTGTATGGAGTTTCTGTTGTATGTTACTTGTTGCTTTTCCCTTGCTGCTTTTAATACCCTTTCATTGTAATTAGTCTTTGTCTTTGTTAGTATGATTAGTATGTGTCTTGGTGTGTTTCTCCTTGGGTTTATCCTGTATGGGACTTTTTGTGACTCTTGGGCTTGATTAACTATTTCCTTTTCCATGTTGGGGAAATTTTCAACTATAATCTCTTCAAAAATGTTCTCATAGCCTTTCTTTTTCTCTTCTTCTTCTGGGACCCCTTCAATTTGAATGTTGGTGCATTTGAAATTGTCCCAGAGGTCTCTGAGACTATCCTTCATTCTTTTTATTTTATTCTGCTCTTCAGAAGTTATTTCCACCATTTTATCTTCCAGCTCACTGATTCATTCTTCTGCTTCAGATATTCTGCTATTGATTCCTTCTAGAGTATTTTTAATTTTAGAGTAATTTTAATTTTAGTAATGGTTTGTCTCTGTAAGTTTATTCTTTAATTCTTCTAGGTCTTTGTTAATTGATTCCTGCATTTTCTCCATTTTGTTTTCAAGGTTTTTGATCATCTTTACTATCATTATTCTGAATTATTTTTTAGGGAGTTTGCCTATTTCCTCATTTATTTGGACTTCTGTGTTTCTAGTTTGTTCCTTTCTTTGTGTAGTATTTCTTTGCCTTTTCAATATATTTTTTAAACTTATTGTATTTGAGGTCTACTTTTCCCAGGCTTCTAGGTTGAATTTTTTTCTTCCTTTTGGTTTCTGCCATCCTCAGGTTGGCCCAGTGGTTTGTGTAAGCTTCCTCAGATTTGTGCTGAGATTTGTGCTGAGGTGTTGTTTGTTTTTCCTCTAATGGGCAAGGCTGAGTGAGGTGGTAATCCTGTCTGCTGATGATTGGGTTTGTATTTTCATTTTGTTTCTTATTTAGATGAGGTGTCCTACAGGGGGTGCTACTGGTGGTTGAATGATGCCTGGTCTTGAATTCAAGTGATTTCCCTCGTGTGAGTTCTCATATCTGATACTCCCTAGGGTTAGTTCTCTGTTAGTCTAGGGTCTTGGAGTCAATGCTCCCACTCCAAAGGCTCCAGGGCTTGATCTCTGTCAGGAACAAAGATTCCACAAGTGGTTTGTTATGGCATTGCTGCTGCTGCTAAGTCGCTTCAGTCATGTCCGACTCTTAGTGACCCCATGGACTGCAGCCCACCAGGTTCCTCCGTCCATGGGATTTTCCAGGCAAGAGTACTGGAGTGGGTTGCCATTGCCTTCTCCATGTTACGGCATTAAGTGAGATTAAAACAAATACCCAAAAAATGAGAAACCAAAGATGAACCCAAGTCAACTGGCAGTTACAAAATCAGGTAAATAATAATTAAAAGAATGGACTATACACATATAGATATACACCCATGAGCAAAGTCAAAACAGTCCAACAAAAATAAAGTACAGTAGATTGATCTGGCGAACAAAGGAAATAAAAAATCATATTTACTGGTTAAGAGCAAAACTAATTAAAGCACAAAGTGGAAAACAAAACTAAAGCAAGGTGCCAACTGGGGAATAAAGCAATGAAGACAAAACTAACAAATATATTGAGAGGAAAGGAAAGAAAGAAAAGGAAGAAAGAACAGATATGCAATGTTAAACAGAAGTAGATGAAGAAGATTTATATACATTAAAGATTGACTGCAAAGGCAAAACAACAGTAGGAAAGGCAAACAAAGGAATAAATGTAGAAAAATACAATAGGTTTAAAAAATTAAAAGTTAAAATTATAAACAAGGAGAAAAGAAAAAAAAATGGAAGAAGAAAGAAAAACTCCACAGAATTGCAAAAGCCCAATATAGATGCAGAGGTTTATAACAACAATAAAAATTGTGACTGAATATACATATATACAGATACACCCATAAGCAAAATCAAAATAGTCCCAACAAAAATAAAGTATAATAGATTGACCTGGTGAGCAAGGGAAACCAAAAATTATATCTACTAGAACAAAACTAACTAATGCACAAACTGGAAAGCAAAACTAAAGCAAGGTGCCAATTGGGGAATAAAGCAGTGAAAATACAACTAACAAATATGTTGACAGGAAAGGAAAGAAAGAAAGGATAAGTATGCAAAGTTAAGAAGTAGATGAAGAAGATTTATATACAGTAAAGATTAACTGCAAGGGGAAAAGAATAGTAGGAAAGGAAAACAAAGGAATAAATGTAGAAAAAAAATAATAGATTTTTAAAAATTAAAATTATAAAAGAGAGAAAAGGAAAAAAGAAAAAAGAAAGGAAGAAGAAAGAAAAAAGGGGAAAAAAGGAAAACTTCACAGAACTGAAAAGCCCACTTTAGAAGCAGAAGTTTATAGCAACAATAAAAAGTGTGACTGAATTTACATATATACATATACACCCATATGCAAAATCATAATCATCAGCCCAACAAAAATGAAGTACAATAAATTTACCTGACAAACAAAGGAAACCAAAACCTATGTCTACCAGAACAAAACTAACTAAAGCACAAACTGGAGAAAGAAACTAAAGCAAGGTGCCAATTGGGGAATAAAGCAATGAAAATAAAACTAACAAATACGTTAAGAGGAAAGGAAAGAAAGAAAAGAAAGAAAGAATAGATATGCAAAGTTAAACAGAGGTAGATAAAGAAGATTTATATACATTAAAGATTAACTGCAAGGGGAAAAGAACAGTAGGAAAAGCAATCAGGATGGGGAACACATGTATACCTGTGGCGGATTCATTTTGATATTTGGCAAATTAATACAATTATGTAAAGTTTAAAAATAAAATAAAATTAAAAAAAAAAGATTAACTGCAAGGGGAAAAGAACAGTAGGAAAAGCAAACAAAGGAATAAAGGTAGAAAGAATAATAATAGGTTTAAAAAATTAAAATTAAAAAAAAAGAGAAAAGAAAAAAAAAACTAAAAGAAAACTCCTTAGAACTGCAGAAGCCCAATGTAGAGGCAGAGGTTTATAAGAACATTGAAAAATGTGACCGAGGAAAAAAGAAAAAAAAAACCTCAAAAGCTTAATTAGATTTCACAGTGCCAATAAACTCGACAGCTACAACAGAGGGGGAAAAAGAAAAAAAAAAAGAAAGAAAGAAAAATCCAAAAGAATCCACAGGACAAGTCAAAACTTAAGAATAATAAGTGTTTCTTGAGTCACTGCTGTCAGAATCCTTTACCTCGATGGGAGTCACAGTCCACCTCACTTTCCTAGGATGGCCTCTAATACTGTGCTGATCTCTGGACCTGTTGCAGGGGCAGTTCAGATTATAATCTGGTCTTCCTCTGTGTTCTTGCCTCTAATGTCCACAGCTATCAGAACTAGTGCATTTTTTTTTTTTTTTTTGTGGGAGCTCTCAATGACTTTTTATATATTCCATAGACATAGAGTCTGCCTAGTTGATCATGTGGATTTAATCTGAAGCTTGTACTGCAGTGGTGGTAGGGTATTGGGTCTTCTTCCTTCGTCACACTGCCCCTGGGTTTCAATTGTGATTTTATTTCCATCTCTGCATGTGGGTCTTCCATTAAAGTTTGCTCCTGAGGCTGCCCTGGAGGACTTGGGTTTGCCCCTGTGAGGGTCAGGTGTGGAGGTGGTGCAGCTGCTTGGGTTTCAGGGTTTCTGGCAGCACCAGGTCCTCATGGGAGTTGGCAGCTAGGGCAGCAGGAAATATAGTGCTCTAGAAGGGTATGGCAACTAGTATTGGCCAATACGCTCCAGTATTCTTGCTTGGAGAAACCCCCTCCCTGACAGAGAAACCTGACAGTCTACAGGGATGCAAAGAGTCAGACACTACCGAAGTGACCCTGTGTGCATAGATGCCAGACTTTTTCTTTGACTGTGGCAGTTCTGTCCCAGTGAGAGTTAAGCAAGAAGGTGGTACAGCTGATTTGCTTGCAGGGACCCTGGCAGAGCCAAGTGTGCAGGGGCATGGACTGCCTCCACTGCAGCAGTTATGGTCCTATCAGAGTCTTTTTTCAAGCCTCTTGTAGCTGATCAGAAAGCCTCGTTGGCCAGTCTTTTTCCATAGCTCCGCCTATTCAGGTATTTAGAGGGCTCCCATTGCCTGGAGTCCTTCTCTGTTTTTTGGCATGTCAGGCACATAGAGACAACCCCCCTCACACACACTGACTGGGGTTCTACTCTGTAGATTGTCAGGTCAAGCACTTAAAGGGACACCCTGTATCCTACTCTTTAGTTCAGTGCGTCAGGCATTTGATGGACAATCACTTTATTGTTCAGCTGCCAATGCTGGTGTGTGAGGGAGAGAGGCTATAGTGATGGCTCCACCCCCTACACATGACTCAGCAATATTGCCTTTCTTCCATGGCTGACCAGCTTTCCTCCACAGGCATTTCCCACCAGAATCTCCTCCCTCACATACTCTTGATCAGTCTCTCCACAGTCAACAACAGCCCTTACACTGGGATTGCTCCACAATTCCTAAACGCTAGCTCCCAGCCACAGCACCTTCCAGGGGATCTACATCCCTGTCCAGGGTATGTATGGCTGTGGCAAGGACTGCCTGATTCTCATTCCATTTCAGCTGCCACAGATTAGCTGTTTAACTCTGAGCCTTAAGTGTTTTTCCTCTGACTCAGACAGTTGCTCCAATGTGGAGATTTGACCCCTGCCTAAGTTCCCCCACCCGCCGAAACAGGTCCAGTCCTACTAACACTCCTGTTTTTCCCCCTAGTTCCTTCATCCTACTGAGTTTTGTGTGGGTCTACATATTTTTTTCTGCTGATCAAGTACTCCTGTCCTCTCTCAGCTGATGTTCTGTGTGTACTTCTGTGTCTGAAGATGTATTCCTAATATATCCCTGGAGAGAGATGTACTCCACATCCACCTACTCCTGTGCCATCTTGTTCTCTCGATCTTAGTTTTTTGAATGTTGAATTTTAAGCCAGCTTTTTCATTCTCCCTTTTCATGCTCATCAAAATATTCTTTAGTTCCTCTTCAATTTCTACCATTAGAGTGGTATCATCTGTGTATCTGAGGCTGTTGATATTTCTTCAGACAATTTTGATTTCAGCTGCAATTCATCCAGCCCATCATTTCTCATGATGCACTCTGCATATAAGTTAAATGAGTAGGGTGACAATATACAGCCTTGACGTACTCCTTTCCCAATTTTGAACCAGCCCATTGTTGCCTGTCCAGTTCTAATTGTTGCTTCTTGACCTTCATACAGGTTTCTTAAGAGGCAGGTAAGGTGGTCTGGTATTCCTATCTCTTAAGAAATTTTCCATAGTTTGTTGTGATCCACACAGTCAAAGGCTTTGGCATAGTCAATAAAGCAGAAATAGATGTTTTTCTGGAACACTCTTGCTTTTTCAATAATCCAGTGGATGTTGGCAATTTGATCCCTGGTTCCTCTGCCTTTTCTAAACCCAGTTTGTGCATCTGGAATTTCTTGGTTCACATACTCTGGAAGCCTGGCTTGAAGGATTTTGAGCATCACTTTGCTAGCATGTGAAATGAGCACAATTGTATTGTAGTTTGAACATTCTTTATCATTGCCTTTCTTTGGTACTGTAATGAAAACTGACTTTTCTAGTCCTGTGGCCATTGGGTGAGTTTTCCAAATTTTCTGGCTATTGAGTGCTATACTTTAAGAGCATCATCTTTCAGGATTTTTAAGTAGTCCAGCTGGAATTCCTTTACCCCCACTAGCTTTGTTCCTGGTAATGCATCCTAAGGCCCACTTGACTTTACACTTCAAGATATCTGGCTCTAGCTAAGTCAGTTCAGTTCAGTTCAGTTCAGTTGCTCAATTGTGTCCAACTCTTTGCAACCCCAAGAACTGTAGCACGCCAGGCCTCCCTGTCCATCACCAACTGCTGGAGTCTACCCAAACAAATGTCCATTGAGTCGGTGATGCCATCCAACCATCTCATCCTCTGTCATCCCCTTCTCCTCCTGCCCTCAATATACCCCAGCATCAGGGTCTTTTCAAATGAGTCAGCTCTTTGCATGAGGTGGCCAAAGTACTGGAGTTTCAGTTTCAACATCAGTCCTTCCAATGAACACCCAGGACTGGTCTCCTTTAGGATGGACTGGTTGGATCTCCTTGCGGTCCAAGGGACTCTCAAGAGTCTTCTCCAACACCACAGCTCAAAAGCATCAATTGTTCAGCGCTCAGCTTTCTTCACAGTCCAAATCTCACATCCATACATGACTACTGGAAAAACCATAGCCTTGACTAGACGGAATTTTGTTGACAAAGAAATGTCTCTGCTTTTTAATATGCTGTCTAGCTTGGTCACAACTTTCCTTCAAAGGAGTAAGTGTCTTTTAATTTTATGGCTGTAATCACCATCTGCAGTGATTTTGGAGCCCCCCAAAATAAAGTCTGACACTGTTTCCCCATCTATTTCCCATGAAGTGATGGGACCAGATGCATGATCTTCGTTTTCTGAATGCTGAGCTTTAAGCCAACTTTTTCACTCTCTTCTTTCACTTCCATCAAGAGGCTCGTTAGTTCTTCACTTTCTGCCATAAGGGTGGTGTCATCTGCATATCTGAGGTGACTGATATTTCTCCCAGCAATCTTGATTCCAGCTTCTGCTTCTTCCAGCCCAGCGTTTCTCATGATGCACTCTGCATATAAATTAAATAAGCAGGGTGACAATATACAGCCTTGACGTACTCCTTTTCCTATTTGGAACCAGTCTGTTCCATGTCCAGTTCTAACTGTTGCTTCCTGACCTGCATATAGGATTCTCAAGAGGCAGGTCAAGTGGTCTGGCATTCCCATATCCTTCAGAATTTTTCACAGTTTATTGTGATCCACATAGTTAAAGGCTTTGGCATAGTCAATAAAGCAGAAATAGATGTTTTTCTGGAACTCTCTTGCTTTTTCGATGATCCAGAGGATGTTGGCAATTTGATCTCTGGTTCCTCTGCCTTTTCTAAAACCAGCTTGAACATCTGGAAGTTCATGGTTCATGTATTGCTGAAGCATGCCTTGGAGAATTTTGAGCATTACTTTACTAGCATGTTAGATGAGTGAAATTGTGTGGTAGTTTGAGCATTCTTTGGCATTGCCTTTCTTTGGGATTGGAATGAAAACTGACCTTTTCTAGTCCTGTGGCCACTGCTGAGTTTTCCAAATGTGCTGGCATATTGAGTGCAGCACTTTCACAGCATCATCTTTTAGGATTTGAAATCACTCAACTGAAATTCCATCACCTCCACTAGCTTTGTACGTAGTGATCGTTCCTAAGGCCTGCTTGACTTCACATTCCAGTATGTCTGGCTCTAGGTGAGTGTGAGTGATCACACCATCATGATTATCTGGGTCATGAAGATCTTTTTTGTACAGTTCTTCTGTGTATTCTTGCCACCTCTTCTTAATATCTTCTGCTTCTGTTAGGTCCATACCATTTTTGTCCTTATTAAGCCCATCTTTGCGTGGAATGTGCTCTTGTTATCTCTAATTTTCTTGAAGAGATCTCTAGTCTTTCCCATTCTATTGTTTTCCTCTATTTCTTTGCATTGATCACTGAGGAAGGCTTTCTTATCTCTCCTTGCTGTTCTTTGGAACTCTGCATTCAATGGTATAAATTTCCTTTTCTCCTTTGCTTTTCACTTCTCCTCTTTTCACAGCTATTTGTAAGGCCTCCTCAGGCAGCCATTTTGCCTTTTTTGCATTTCTTTTTCTTGGGGATGGTCTTGATTCCTGTCTCCTGTAAAATGTCATGAACCCCCATCCATAGTTCATCAAGCACTCTATCAGATCTAGTCCCTTAAATCGATTTCTCTCTTCCACTGTATAATTGTTAGGGATTTTATTTAGGTCATACCTGAATGTTCTAGTGGTTTTCCCTACTTTCTTAATTTTAAGTCTGAATTTGGCAATAAGGAGTTCATGATCTGAGCCACAGTCAGCTCCTGGTCTTGTTTATGCTGACTGTATAGAGCTGTATAGACTATAGAGCTTCTCCATTTTTGGCTTCAAAGAATATAATCAATCTGATTTTGGTGTTGACCATCTGATGATGTCCATGTGTAGAGTCTTCTCTTGTATTGTTGGAAGAGGGTGTTTACTATGACCAGTGCATTCTCTTGGCAAAGCTCTATTAGCCTTTGCCCTGCTTCATTCTGTATTCTAAGGCCAAATTTTCCTGTTACTCCAGGTGTTTCTTGACTTTCTGCTTTTTCATTCCAGTCCCCTATAATGAAAAGGACATCTTTTTTGGGTGTTAGTTCTAAAAGGTCTTGTAGGTCTTCATAGAACCGTTCAACTTCATTTCTTCAGCGTTACTGGTTGGGGCATAGACTTGGATTACCATGATATTTAATGGTTTGCCTTGGAAATGAACAGAGTTCATTCTGTCATTTTTGAGATTGCATGCAAGTACTGCAATGGCACCCCACTCCAGTACTCTTGACTGGAAAATCCCATGGGCGGAGGAGCCTGGTAGGCTGCAGTCCATGGGGTCGCTAAGAGTCAGACATGACTTTTCACTTGCATGCATTGGAGAAGGAAATGGCAACCCACTCCAGTATTCTTGCCTGGAGAATCCCAGGGATGGGGGAGCCTGGTGGGCTGCCGTCTATGGGGTCGCACAGAGTCGGACACGACTGAAGTGACTTAGCCATAGCTGTACTGCATTTCGGACTCCTTTGTTGACTATGATGGCCACTCCATTTCTTCTAAGGGATTCCCACCGACAGTTGTAGATATAATGGTCATCTGAGTTAAATTCCCCCATTCCAGTCCATCTTAGTTTGCTGATTCCAAGAATGTCAACATTCACTCTTGCCATCTCTTGTTCGACCACTTCCAATTTGCCTTGACCCTACCATAACCAATATAAACTTAGCATCAGTAAACTGTAGCCCAATTTTGGCCCCTTCCCTAAGTTTGTAAATAAAGTTGTTGTTTTTTTTTTAACACAGAACAATTTTTCACTTATGAATTATATGACAGCTTTCATACTTCAAAGGCAGAGTTAAGTAGTCATTACAGAGACTGGCCTGCAAAGTCTAAATTTTATTTACTCTCTGAACCCTTGTAGAATAAACTTGCTGACATTTCCTAAAATTGATATAAAGATCCATATTAGGTAAATCTCATTCCCTTTCCTCACCATTTGAAGATTTCACAAATTTGGAAATAGAGATTGAGGTAAATTCTGGACCTGTTGCAAGGAAAAAGTATAAAAGAATGACAACCAATAATGAAATAAGAGTACCTGCCTCCAAATTCTGCGGCAGACCAGAACATGTATGTTGCTAAAGGCAAGGGAAGTCCAAGCGCACTAAGTGGGGAGAGCTGGCTGTTCAATTTGGCATCCCTAATTTTCCCGTGGTTCCAAAGCTAACAAAGTGCTTTCTTTCATAATGATCTATGTATGTCTCTTTGACTGAAAGGACAATAAGTATTAACTAAGGTATTTTCTTGCACAAACTTGTTTCTCTGGGAGGAAGTTAACACTCTCACAATCATTTCACTATTCTGAGATTTTAAAAAGATTCTAGATGAACGTAAGCGTTAGCAACCCATTTTACTAGATTTAAACATTTTTCTTTTATTGTACCTCAGACCAAGTATCTTCCATTTCACTTAGTCTACCATAGCTGAAGTACAGAACAGCAGTTAAGTGCACAGACCTTGTGGCCAACACTTTGGGTTTCATATCCAGCTTCTGTGACTAGTTGTGTTGACCTGGGAAGTCACTTACCACCTCTTATCTCTAGTTCCCTCATTCTTTAAACAGGAATAATGATGAAATCTTCCTTGTACGGTTGTTGAAAGGATTACATGAATTAATACATGGGAAGTGCTTTTAACACTAGGCACATAGAAAGCACCTAAATGCAATTTGCTACTATTACTGTCATTGGGGTACTTAGATTTCTTCAGGAGACATTTGCTTCCATGCTTGAGACAATTCACGTTGTGTTTTTAGGTAAGATATGGCTCACACTTTTAGCAGGGAAAAAAAAATTACACTCTTGTAAATAAGTATGGTCATTTCTAATTTGATTAAATGAATATCCATACAGCAGCTGTTATTTACCTATTACTCTCTCTGGTTGCTGGAAATAGAGGGAAAAAAATGATCCCCATCTCTGCTCTCAAATAATTTACAATCTAGTAGAAGAGAAAAAATACGTACACAGGATACAAGTAGGGACCAATTCAGTTGTGGCATCATCCTTGTTGGGCTTCCCAGAAGGTTCAGTGGTTAAGAATCCACCTGCCAATGAAGGAGATGCAAGAGACTTGGGTTCTATCCTTGGGTCAGGAAGATTTTCTGGTGTAAGAAATGGCAAGCCACTCCAGTATTCTTGCCTGGAAAATTCTATGGACCGAAGAGACTGGTGGGTCCATGGGACTGCAGCGAATTGGACATGACTGAAGCATATTCACACATCATCCTTATTATCTCATCATCCAACGTCTATTTACTGATCACTTATTCTTTTCAGATTCTGTCTATGAAAGCTGCCATAGATAATTCATAATATGCACTGTTTTACATATTTTTGCCACTGTAAGTTCTCACACATCAATCCTGCAATGAGATATTATCATTATTATTTAATACTTGAAGAAATTGTAACTAAAACAAGTCTTATGATCTGCCCAAATTCATACCTAGAATCACATTCTGTTCTGCGCATATTGCCATGAAAAATAAAAAATGTGATTTCAAAAATTCTTCCTCCTAGGTTTCTCAGTGGTGTTTTAAGTAAAGAATGTTAATTTTGTTTTAAGGATGACTCTTATTTGTCAAAGTGTGAGTGAGGAGTATTGGGAACTGTCAACCACTTTACATACACTTATGATAAATCTGAAACCTGACTAATCAGGTTCACAATGAATGATATGAACTAATGCCATGGGCTACATAGTTTGAAAGCTGAAAATAAGAACATAGAAGGAAAAAATGGTTGGGCAGACTTTGTGAAGACTTCAGTGATAATTTGGGGTGATTATTTTAATTAGCACCATTGCTTTTTCATGTTCAAAGACCTGCTCCTGAAGATCAGACATATATTTAAATATACCCCAAAGAGGCTGTAAATGTCACTCTATCATCCCATGTGAGTATATTTTGCTTTTTACAATAGATGTATTTTTTAAATAGATTGGAACATGATCTCTTGCCATGTAGTGGGTGCTTCATAAGTACTAGCTAATAAAAAGAATGAATGAATATATTTACATTGAATTTACATTATAATTTCAGACCTGCTTTATTTTCATTTCTGATTGATATTTAATTGGTTGTGGCCTTGGCTCTCTAACTTTAATTACATCTGTCCCAGTGGACTTTATAGCAAGTAGAATTAAGTGAATACACACTTATGTGTCTGTGAACTCACCATTCAAATAACTCCAAAGTACATCTTTTAGAAAAATAAATACCCTTTCAAAACAAAATTTGATTTATCAGGTCTCTAAACTTTTGTGTTTTTATGGATTTTATTTTCTTAAAATATATATTTTTAGTATATTATAGATGAAATTCAGCAAGTTTGCTGTTGAAATGGGGAGAAATGGAAAGGCATAATTGTGAGTGTGTGGGTACAGGCACCATTTTCTCAGCTGTAAAAAAAAGTGTGTGTGGGGAAAGTATGCAAAATTTTAAGAAATCTACAGTAATTTTTGTAACATTATTGAAAA
This sequence comes from Bos indicus, assembly GCF_029378745.1. Lineage (NCBI taxonomy): Eukaryota > Metazoa > Chordata > Mammalia > Artiodactyla > Bovidae > Bos > Bos indicus. The sequence goes on along the minus strand of NC_091762.1, from coordinate 62,493,182 downwards.
TTTGATATGAAATGGAAGCAAAATATAACTAATTGTTCCCTTAGTCTTGTGTTTCTCTCTGTGAATTTTGAGACCCACCCCTGTAGTAGTCACCTGAAACGTCTACTAACATGCCCCTTCCTGGGCCCCATCCCAGACACGGTGAAGCAAATCTTCTGGGATCAAGCATTTCATAGGCATGCCAGGGTATTTTTACACACATTGTGAGGAAGAGTCACTTGAATCCTTAAAAGGCTGACTTATTAAAGTTTCTGAAACTGATAGCCAAACTACCTGTTTAATAATATGAAATCATTGTTATACAAAAGTATATATCCAGAACATGATAAATCCTTCTCAATTAAAAAGGTGACACTTAATAATTAAAATATGGGTAATTCAGTGAAGAGTGTATAACCTAATTGGAATGGGGACGTAATGACTAACTCATATCTCTGAAGTAAAAGATATTGCTTCAATTTCTGCATCTTTACACTTGCCAAGGTAAAAGTGAGGGAGTTTAATTTTTGCAAGTGACAAAATGAGTAGTCCCTAATTCCTGTGAAAGCTGCTATATTTCATGTTTCACAGCAAAGCATATTTGGTTGTTGTTCAATACCTTCATGATTATTATACAACATTTTAAAGAACAAAAATGGCTGTAGTGCTACAAATAAAGTCTTGGGTCAGCATCAGCATGCAAAATTCTTTCTTAGAAGACTTGTCTTTGGTATTTCTTGTTTTCTTCCACTGATACTTAGAATAATTTTTGACCACGTCCAAAAATTAAGAGAGACAACGATGATACTACATATATATTATGGTAATATTGTAAGTATTGGGTAATGATGTTGTGTCAGGCTTTCTGGCTTTGGATTTTATGCCGTTTATGCTTATTTTTTTCAGTGACGCCTTAAAATCAGCTTCAAGTAAGCATTATTACCAGGACTGGCAGATGAAGAGGTGGCTACTTAGAGAGATTAAATAACTTTTGATGTCACAGTCATGGCTAGGGAGTTAACTCAGGCATATCTGAGTTCGGAGTGTGAGAAGTTTAAAAAGCATCTTGCCATGTCTTATAAACTATTCGTAATTTGGTAATGGGGTAGCAGCACGAGACTTTAATGAGGTAGAGTAAAAAAAAAAAAAAAAAAAAAAAAACTATCTTCCCTTGTGCTTAGTCCCTTTGTATTTTCATTTCATTAGTCTCGTTGGCCACGCTAGAAAACCTGTCATGTTTGACTTGCATATTTGATATCTAACATGCCTAGTTTGCAGATGTGCAATGGTGCTTTTTGTCATCTAGAACTATTTTAAGGAAGAATGGAAGACTAAGACATTGGCATACATCAGGGCACACTGAGCAAACCATAAATGTTTTTAGTTCCAGGGTATATTCTGGAATCTATATGTGCTGTGAAGGTCCTGAATCGTGGAAAGTCGAGCTTCATCAGAAGTGACATAATGATTGTGGCAGTGGGCCAGATACCTACATTGTTCCTGCCTTGGACAGACTCAGTGTAATATTTCCTTTCACAAAGTTGAGAGGAAAAAAGAAATCCCTTTCTCAGGAGTGAATTTTGAAACCAAGTATCTGAGTAATAATCCTGACATTTTTCCAACTGGAATGAGAAACTGACTGGATTCCAAGGGAACCAGAAGCCAATTTGAGAGAGGAAAGTTGGAGGAGAAGAGAAAAGAAAGTCATGATTTCTGAAGCGAAAAGGGTGAGGATAGGCAAATTCAGCATAGTTCTGTGCTCTGATGAAAACCAGGTGAGTGTGTGAACTAGAAGGGTATTTAAGGTATGTACAATTAAAATGAATAGACTTGAATAATTAAGAGAAGAATGAGAGGTGCAATAATGTCCAATGAGTGAACAAATGGAAACACAGAGCATGTTGTTTGAAAAGGGATTAGAAAAAACAAACCCAGCTTCAAGAAAAGACACAAATACAGATTTTTTGAATTGCTAAAAAGTTAAAATATGGATAAAATGTGGTATAAGCTTTTAGTGGCTTTTGATACAAAGTATTATAGAATTTTAACACTAACAGAAATTCAGTGTTAGTGACTTTCTTACACCAAGCAACTGTTAAACCCACGATGTCATTTTCTAGGATGAATTTCCATTCATCAGAGAATGAATATTCCCTGTACTGATATTCAGCAGTGGCAAGGTCTATCCATTGGAAGATCATGCAAGATTTTACATTGGAACTGGTATTCCAGAAAGGCAGACATGTTTCTACCAGCTTTTGTGACTGGGTAGTAACTTGAGGTTTAGGACAACACCAAAAATCAGGCATGCCTTGTTATGGAAGCTCCAGTGGACTTACTTATATCTTGCTGCTAAGTCACTTCAGTCATGTCTGACTCTGTGCAACCCCATAGACAGCAGCCCACCAGGTTCCCCCATCCCTGGGATTCTCCAGGCAAGAACACTGGAGTGGGTTGCCATTTCCTTCTCCAATGCATGAAAGTGAAAAGTGAAAGTGAAATCGCTCAGTCGTGTCCGACTCTTAGCGACCCCATGGACTGCAGCCCACTAGGCTCCTCCATCCATGGGAGTTTCCAGGCAAGAGTACTGGAGTAGGGTGCCATTGCCTTCTCCGATTTATATCTTAGAGGTATTTTAAAAACAGTAGCTTTGACTTTCTCCCACTACCCAAAGGGCTTGACCTAAAGGAACAGGGGTAATGAAACAGGAAGTTTTCTTGGAAATTTTGTTGTTTTGAATCCATCTTAGTGTATTCCTTTGGCCAATATTATCTTCAGTTGTAAGCAAATTTGCAAACAAATTCATGCATGTGAAATTGATTATTCACGGAAAAAAAAAAGTCTGGTTTCTTTTTAAATAAATATCTGTAGCTTGTACTATAAGTGGGATTTGTACTTTCTGGAAAAGTTCACTAAAGGTAAAAAAAAAAGTCATCTATATTTGTTTTAATTCTCTATTGACACTAAATATAAGGACTGTATTTGGTGCTGGGAAGGAATTATCATAATAAGCTAGGGGATTTGCCATTTAAAGCACACCAGAATAACATAGATGTAACATGTTTTGCACAAAGGTAACTTAAATGTGCACAAGGTCATCTGGATGGTTAAACACATTTCTCTAACTTCCCAAACACCAGCAAAAGTAAAGGAATTACACACCAAAACATAAAAAACACATGAAAAAATAGAAGAGAAGGCAACAGCAGGCAATGAACTTTTGGGAGATAGAAGACTGAGGACTGAATCCAATTTAGGCAAGATGAGAAAGGAATAAAGTAATTGCTGCAGAGAAAAATATTTCTGAAAGGAATTAAATTTGTTCTGTAGAATTCCAGAAAGAAGGCACCAGCCACCTTGGGAGGCAGGAAAGAAGTCTGGCAATGAACGCGAGAGTCTGCATGCAGACAGTCAGACTTCCTGGGTCACCTTCTCAAATGTCCCAGCTTGGTGGCTTTGATTCTTACTCTCCACTCGCTCCCAACACAGTAATCCACAACCTTTATTCATGATGAGAGGTTCAGCTTTAGAAACTGAACTGGAAAGTGTCTGACTTCAGGTACTCCAGTCACAGCTGGGTGAAGGGTCAAGTCTAGTGCTGAAAATAGGATGATTAACTGATATCTGAGAATTGAAATGTGGAGTAGTCAGTTCTCTCCCAACTGTTCTGGAGTGCGGAGTCAGGATTCCACCTTTCCTCCACTTTCTATTTCCAGGTAAAAGGCAGAGAGCATTTCTATGAGAAAAAAAAAAAAGTCAGGATTGCCTTTAAAAGAATAAAAAAAAAAAACAAAAAAAACACAACACCCAAAATACAAAACTCTAAATCCTGACATCAGTGAGATTGTCCAGGAAAAATTTAGCTTGCTACTCAATCACTTTATAGTAAAGTTCAATGGTTAACAATTCTCATCCTAACACATAGAACATCCTGGGAGTGTTTTAAATACCTTACTCTTAAGCATTTAAAAAGTGGGCAGGAAAGGTCAACAGATAATGGAGGAATGTATCTGACATGAAAAAAAAGAAAAAGCTAATCTGTAAAACAGAACTCTTAGGAAATGAAATAAAAAAATAAAACTCTGTGTGTGTGGGGAAACTCTACCATAATACTCTCAGAGAAATAACCCAAAGCATTGTATCTATACAGTAAAATAGGGTTCTGAAAACAAAAAATCAAACAATAAAAGAAAAGCAAAGGGGCTTTAGATATATAACAGTTAAAATAAAAAAGTCAATAGGTTTTAAAGATAAAGTTGAGGGCATCTTTCTGGAATTGGAACAAAAAACAGAGATGGAAAATAGAAAAGGGAAGGAAAAACCTAAGTAAATCAAAAGACAAAAATATAGTGGCTGAAACAGATGAAAATTTAATTCTCTTTTTTATATCAGTCCAAGCACAAGCTGCATGATTGCTTCATGATTCTGAGAACCCAAGCTCCTTTTATTTCATTGCTCTGTCATCCTTAAAATGTGACTTCCTCTATTAGTTGAAGATTGCTGCTTGAGTTCTTGACATCACATCTGTGTTACCACCAGCAGGAAGAGGAGAAATAAAAAGTGAGACTATCTCTGTTTCTATTCACGGTCCATTCCAGAAGCTATACTTAATTTCTACTCCCATTCAGTTGGCCCAAAGATAGTCACCCCAGCTCCAAAGGAAGCTGGAAATTATAGTCTTTAGTTTGGACTGCCATGTGTTTTGTTCAATCTGAGAGATTCTATTACAAAAGGAAGAAAGGAAGACTGTATATTGGTGAGAAACTAGCAGCCTCTATCACATCCAGAGATGGAAAAGGGACCTAGAAGCTCAAAGGGAGAAACAGAAAAGTAAACCATCAGCAACTAGTTACATATAAAAGATTAGGGGAAAATATTATTTGATTTCTTATTAGCAGCACATTGAGTTAGAAAACAATGTAACAATTATTTTCATATACCAAAGGAAAAAAAGGGTCCATCCTATATAAACGGAAACAAGCTAACAATCAAACATGAGGGTTGAAATAAAGACTTTTCATACCTGGAAATTCTCAGAAACAAATTGTTTTTCCTTGTATTCTTTCTTAGAAATATATTAAAGGATGTTTAGGTACAGTGATAGGATAAACTTTTTAAAAAGAAGTCATAGGATCAATAAAGCAGGGAAATCCAACACAGGAGAATTATGAATTAACAGTCCTAGAGTCCATATTTCAGCAGGTCTGAACATAGGAATTTGTTTTGAACCTTTGGTGGATAGGACTTAGGCTATGATGTAAAAGAAGTATCCACTGCTTGTAAGAAAGAGTTCTTAAGGTGGACAGTCAGAGGCTAGAGTAAATGATAGGTTGGGCAGGAAAGAGACTGAAGCTGGGACTTGCTTAGGTTCTTTAGGAATCAATGCTTCATAGGAGGGGGGATATAAGAGAGAGTGAAAGATCTGAAGCAGAGAAGACTTACTTGTATCTCTGAAAGGGATACAGACATATGAGAGCAGTAGAAGAGTCAGAATATTGTTTGTTTAGGCAAAGATAGGGCTTGTCGACCTCAAAATTTCCCTCAGTTGAAGGGGAGACTGGAACAGGACATGATTTTCCACATAATCCCTTTGGATGATGCTAAGGGCAGAATTGGGGGTGAATTTATCTGTATGGCTTGGAAACGTGAGATTTGAAGTCCTGTATACTTCTGGAAAACTTCTCAGGCAGTCTTAAACAGGAATTACAGCCAAACTGCAAAAGATAACCTTGAGATTTGGGCTTCCCTGGTGGCTCAGAAGGTAAAGAATCCGCCTGCAATGCGGGAGGCCTGGGTTCGATCTCTGGGTTGGGAAGATAGCTGGAGGAGGGCATGAAAACCCACTCCAGTATTCTTACCTGGAGAATCCCCAAGGACAGAGGAGCCTGGCGGGCTACAGTCCTTGGTGTTGCAAAAAGTCAGACATGACTGAGCGACTAAGCATAGCACAATGCACGTGGGTGCTCAGTTGTGTCCAACTCTTTGTAGCTCCATGGACTGTAGCCTGCCAGGCTCCTCTGTCCATTGGATTTTCCAGGCAAGAATACTAGAGTTGGTTGCCATTTCCTTCTGCAGGGAAACTTCCCTACCCAGGGATGGAACCACATCACCTGCATTGGCCAGGTGGATTCTTTACCACAGAGCCACCCGGGAATTCAGGTCAGGGAGTAATGCTACGTTGCAAAAGAGCGTGACTATTTCCTGGTAGCAAGCATGGTGCTTATTTTATAGAGAGAACAGATCACAGGTTGAGTCTGGAGAACTGTGTGTATTTGTGTGTGTGTGAGACAGAGAGAGAGAATATTTCTACTTAAAAGTAGACTAATGATAAATAAAAACATTATCCTCTGTTAGATTTAACAAAAGCAATATTAAAAGATAGAAGGAAAAAATTTGTCCATGGTATAAAACATTGGAGTAAGAAATGGCAACCTACTCCAGGTTTTTTTGCCTGGAAAATCCCATAGAGAGAGGAGACTGGCAGGCTATAGACCATGGGATTGCAAAGAGTCAGACATGACTGAGCGACAGCATGCAGACATAAAACATAGGCCATAAAAATTTAGGTTATAAGCCAGAAAAATATTTGCCCTAGTATGAAAATATAGTACTCTTCTGAAAGATTAAAGACCACAAGGCAGTGTTTGGACTGTTGATTGCCACACAAATTTTAACAATGAGGATTAGGAGAGAATAGAATTTAAGTTAATAACTCATAGTCTAGCTATGATCCTAATCATATATGCCAGAAATAGAAAGAAAAATGTTATTATAGATGTTTTCTCTCAGTGGAGACTAAGGAACCCTAAGGATTTTATGAGAAGTCTACTTTAGTGAGTGGTTTTTTTTTTTTTTTGGTCAAAAAAGCTTCCAACTCAGACCCACTGAGATTTGCACATCAGTATTTGTTAAGCTTTGAATATATTTTGACAAGAGGACACAATCATAATTATTGTACTCTAAATACTTGTAGCAGCCTCAACTTTGATATACACAAAGTAGAGAAGAGAAGCGATCATTTTGTATACTTTATTAACTCATTCATTAACCAGGTGACACTGGTTATATCAAGATTGTAGAATAGTCTCTTCCAAAGTATGGATTTTTTTTCATAAAACAGCATGAGTGTATCATGCCAAAGTTATATGAATGTGAAAGAATATCCATCATAGAATAATAAAGGAGGGATAAAATCATTTTACAAAATGAGACACAGAATTCATTTGCTCAAGTTGGTTGTCTGATGAAATTATAGCTAATACATGAGAGTCAGATTATAGGCACATGTATTAATGAAAAAGATGACATTTCAGCTTATGGACAATATGTCTCAGATACCGCAATGTGAAGAGTGGACTTTTGGGAATATTATCTCTGCCAGTAGTACTCTATTCTAATTCCATTTCCATTGTGCAGTCTTGATCATTCCTAGCATCTTACCTCTCTAGGCTAAAATAAGCCATGGTTTCTTCATCCGTGAAATGAGGGTGTGGGACAGAATTTTCTCCTGTTTTCAAAATACCATCATACTATGATTTGAACTAAATGAGAGGCACAGTTAATAACAGCAGCACTAAGGACTGACTGCTGATCAATTTCAAGAGGTTAATCTCTACCGAACAGGAAGTTCTATGGAAAATACTTACAAATGATTGTGTGCAGGATGTTTGAGAAGGTAAAAGAAACTCACAGCATCCCTGACTGCTGGTTATATGGAGATAATGGGGAGTATTTGAATCAATTGGATAACCTTGGCAGTGTTCCACTGTGTGGAGGTCATTTAGAAAGCTCTTCCCAGATTAAAGAGACAGGAGGGAGAGAATCTTATGGCAAAGAAAGCTGAATGAGGGAATGAGAAGCAGAGTGCAAAGGGTGTGCATGTGCGTGTGCATATGCATGTATGTAGCCATGAAGGCAGCCACATTCCTGTGGATGTGTGTCCATTTCCATGTTCCCACGGAGAGACAAAGAGATTTAACTAATCTATGATTGCTTTGCTTTCCTAGTATTACTTGGCAAAAGCTTCACTTGACTATTCAAAATGAAAAAAGCTCAGATTTTTTTTCTGGTGAAGCACAGACACAGATAAATTTTCTTATTGGTTTGCTGCTGCTGCTGCTAAGTCACCTCAGTCGTGTCCAACTCTGTGCGACCCCATAGACGGAAGCCCACCAGGCTCCCCCGTCCCTGGGATTCTCCAGGCAAGAACACTGGAGTGGGTTGCCATTGCCTTCTCCAATTGAGACTATTATAATTGCAGGATTTAAAAATTCTGGGTTTTAAGTATAAAGTTTGAAATCTGTCAGCCTTTATAAAAGGTTATGTCACGATGTCCTTTCTACTACATTGGGCAGGTAAATGAAATTAAAATAATGATTCAGAAAAGCACCTTTTTGAAAAAAAAAAAATAGCCTGTTAACAATGGATAAATCGGGTAAAAAAATGTAACTACTAGACAATTAATTGGTCAGAAATATATTGAATTTGAGATTATGTGAGTAAGTTTGAAGGAAGAGGTATTGAATTTAAGGGTTATTAACATAGATTTTGGAATCATACAGACATAGTTTGAAATCTCTCCCTATGCCTTTACTTACCATTTGACCTTAGGCTGTTAAACATTTTTAAGCCAAAATTTTCCCGCATGATAAAAGAGGATTATGTTTTCTATCTCCTAGTGTTGTAAAAAATAAAAGAGATTATGTATGCAGTTCACTTAACACAATGTCTGGCATGTAGTAAGTGCCCAATAAATGGTCATTAAAATCTTTTTAATACTCCTGAAAGTAGGAGCTCAAGAAGCATTTAATTAATGTTTCCTATAGACATATATTCATATTATGCATATTACTGGCATGATTAACTGAAACTTCATATGAATTATTAGTTCTTTACTAGTCTACCAAAGAACACACTTGCCATGGTTTCTTCTGTTGGGCTATCTGTGGGTAAAGACAAGCTGTGCCTCAGGAAGAGGCTAGGAGCTCTGGGAAGCAGAGGAGGAGGGGAGAGATCACAAAGTGGGGGCTTTGACAAGTAACAGGCCTGGGAGAAACTGGATAGTGTGAGAGGAAGGGGACTTAAGAGGCAGTGGAAGTAGAGATTTAGGAGTGTGTGAATATAACTGATCACAAGGTATCAGATCAAAACTCATTCTTCCTCTTCCTTCACTCCGTTCTCCTTCTCTCTCTCTTTTCTCGCTCCCCTTCCCTCCCTTGCTTCCTTCTGTCTCCTCTTCTTCTCTCCCACCTTTCCTTTCTCTCTCATCCTCTTTTCTATCCTTTCCTTTCCATTCCCTTTACTCCTCTTCTCAGCATGTAATTTCCTTTAGGAAGTGGCAAGCCTAACAGCTTGATGATGTTTGAATCTGGGCTAGGCATTTCTGAGATCTATCAGCATTATCAAACTGCTTTCTATGAAGCCTCAGGTTTCTGCAAGATGTTTCTATAAAGTTTCACATTTAGCCCAACTACAAATTCTATTCCATTATTTGAAAAGTTGTAACCAAAACCAAAGCAAAAGCTCAAAACAAAACAACAAACACAGAAATGTGTTACCTGTCATGTTTTTGCACTGTGGAGATTATCAAGCAAACTGTATTGCACTGAGTTTGTTTTCATGCAGATTTCAGGTTGCCATTCCTTTTGTTTATTTATGCATACATTTGACCTTTCTTCAGACATATAATTGATTAGGAAGGAAGGCCTTTTCTTTGGTCTTTCTTTGAATTGAAGCCTGTATACATCTGCTTATGTAAATCATACAAGTGAGTTCACTAGTTCAGCACATGTGTCCTGTGTTCCATTAAATGCCAGGCAAAGCTCAGGCACATCTGCTCAGCTCACGCTTTTATCACGGCTTATTAGACAATTGTGCAATACCAGGTGATCGCTACACACTGCATCATGACCATATTGTATGTCAGATGTTACTTGCCTAAATTAAATATACACATAAGTGTAATTGTTAAAATTGAGGTGAAATAAATGCTGTTCAAACTAGAAATCCATCTCTAATTAAAAACAGGAAGTTTCACAAGAAAATACAATTTCATGGTTAATACCCTAAAAATGATCAGGATCAGATGAGAAAGTCAAGTTATACCAGCCCCAAATATAGTGAGTGCCTTCTACACAAAGTCCTCATTGTGTTCGTGAAATTAAAATTTGTAGTATTCTTTGTGCTGTGAATTCTGACAAGCTCTGAAGTTCTGAAATAAAAGATTGACTGCAAAAATAAGTCTCCCAGCATCTTTTAGTACAATTTGAATCACCAGTTCATGTTCTTGAAAAAGTATATTAAAATGTAAATGTCAATAAAAAGTATTTATAGCACAATTTGAAGTTACCACATTGTAAGTAAGGAAAAAAGCACAAGATATCAGGAAAAGACTCATTCAACACTATACTATTGATTTTGCAGCAGTCGTGGCAGATAAGCAAACAATGAACATACACTTATTGCCATTACTTTAAAATACAGTGTGAAAATGACACTAAGAAGCCGCTCATAAAGAATTTTTATTTCAAAAAGTGAATTACGTGAAATCATTGCAATTCAACTGTTTCAAGATATGAATACAGTGCATTGCACAAATTTATTGATAAGATAGGACCATACAAAAAATACAAAGGATATATAATACTGAGTAAAACACTTAAAAACACATACAACAGGGAAAAGTGTTTTATGCTAATTTTAAATATGCCTCCAAATCAGTTGTCAGAAATATATTGATGTTTCACTCTCCATGGAAACTTATATCACCAAATGTAAGATAAGTAGCCAGTGGGAATTTGCTGTATGACTCAGGGAACTCGAACTGGGGCTCTGTAAAAGTGTAGAAGGGTGTCATGGGGTGGGAGATGGGAGGGAGGTTCAAGAGGGAGGGGACATATATATACCTATCTATTCATGTTGATATTTGGTAGAAACCAACACAATTCTGTAAAGCAATCATCCTTCAATTAAAAACATAAATTAATTAAAATATATATTGATATTTCAATTTGTATTAAGAAAGTAACGGCAAGAAAAACCATATTGGGTTTTTATTTGTGTAAAAGAAGTTATCAAAATGAATTCAAATAATTGTGTATGTCGTGTAGACAATGACTTGCTGTTACACCTATTAATGAGCATCTTTCCAGTATTTGGTTTTGTGATAGAAATTGACACATTTTTAAGGTATATTCTTTATAGTGCAGAATTTTTAGCATTATTTTTGAATAACATGATGGGTTCCAAAGATTCTTTCTCAACTGAAGTCATTTGATTCTGTTAAAGCTGAGTGCTGATACAAATCTTTCAAATGAGAAAAGAAAGCTTTTATTTTTCCTTTCTGATAATAGGACCATTAACAAAGCCTCTCCTAAAACACAGTTGTGCTTGCTGATATCTCCTGATGACATTTTTAATAAGCTGAAGGAACTCAATATGAAAATGCTATCCTGTCATGTTAATCTCATTTACAACTACCTATAAAGTTAGCAATAAAATTGAAACCAAATTTGGATTCAATATGAAAAATAAAATAAATTTGATTCTTATAAAACTCCAAGTGAATATCTTGTAGAGATGGCCCTTGAGATATATGAATTCTTTAATGACATTTTTGAATGTCTAGTAATATTACAAGATACATATATCTTCTATATATGCATACATATTATATATCAATAAAAATGTAAACTTATTGAGAAAATCATTCATCAAATACAATTCTGAGATAGTGCTAGTTATTCAAATTGCAAATATATATATAGATGTATGCATATACATCTATCTATCTATATATATATATATATACTACTCCTCTTTGAAGATTCTGAGTTTGCTGGAGACTTATGAGATTATAAACTGAGTGTTTAAAAAAATGCACTAGTCATCTGTGTAAATCAGGATATTTTTCTAGCTAGCAACCAAAATAAATGCAGAAATAAATTAAATACTCATGCTGAAATCTGATTACAACTATCAGTTGTAGCTACTGGTTTCAAAGTTTCATGTGCAGTCCAATAACCTTATTTTCTTATCAATTGACTATCTAAGTAAATATTACAAATTCAAACCTATAAAATAAATCCATACTAGAACATATATTTGCATTTTTTATATTAAAGTGTTTGCCAGAGATTTCTTTTTTTTTAGATTTCATTTAGCTTTCTTCCTTCTTTCACTTTCATAGCTGTGCTGTCTTTCATTTATATTCATTGAACGTCTATGTCAGCCAGTGTTCTAGGTTCTGATGATTGAAGGGCAAACAAACCAGAAAAGATTCCTGATTGCATGGAGTCTATATTCCTTTAGGGAAAAAATAGAAATGAAAAATAATGCTTTTAAATGTTAGAAAACTATGACTTTAGAATTTCATTTAGGTCCATGATATGCTGGATTGGCTCATGCCATCTCTCAAGGTCCAGTCATGTACATCTCTTTCAAATTCTGCACTGAGTGTTGACCTGTTCATGAAAACTGATCATGAGGGAAATTACTTATAACATGGAAAATAGCAAAGACTACAGATTGGGGGTTTTGTTTGTTTGCTTTTGTTTTTTCTGGAGAGTTGCCTGATAATTTACCAGTATACCACTGCTCTATTTGAATGCATCAGAGAAGGATAGATAGTGCTTAGGGAGAAGAGATTTCCATCTGCTGAATATGATCATGGATCTATGTTAGTCACTTGTCTAATTAGCTTAGCAAATCCTTGTGCATGAAATAGATGTCAATTTAGAAAAGTAATAAGAAATGAAAATCTTGAGGGTAGACCCACTCTGAGGCATTCCATTTCCCAAGATGTCCCCTGTCCTATGCTTTGTAATGCCCTTCTATTTGCTAAGAATGTCTAGAGCCATGGATGCTCTACAAGAGACATCCTTCCTTTCTCCTCCATCGATTTACCTTTCCAGAGTCCTTTCCCCCAAAATATCTGTTTCATCACATCTTATCAAATGTCAGCAGCTTGTGATAAGTATTCCCAAGGATTACACTTTAGCATCAAATAAACTTGGACTCAACTTTGGCTCTGTTTCTCATTTACCCTGTGACTACTGGCACCCTCTAAGGTGAGTTGGCCTCAGTTTCCTTATTTGTTACATGGAATTAATAATATCTACTTCATAAGATAATGAGCATAAATGAAATAATACATGGATTCAGAGAACCTAACAACATTCTAGGCAGCCAATAAGTGGAAGCTATCATTATTTTGTGAAGTATTATACATAAATATATACACATAAATACATATTTCTAACCTGTTATCCCAATGTTTTCTATTTTTAATTGTGATATAAATGACATATAACATTATATTAGTTTTGAAGTACACCATAATGACTTTGTATCTGTATATATTTCATGATGATCACCACAGTAAGTCTGATGAATATCCATGACCTTACAAATTACAACTTTTTTTCCTTGTGCTGAGAACTTTTAAGATTTATCCTCTTAGCAACTTTCAATATACAATACAATATTATAAGCCATAATAACCATTCTGTGCATTACATTCCTAGAACTTATTCATTTTACAGCTGGGAGATGATGCATTTTGACCACTTTCACCCATTTTGCTCACCCTGCATCCCTGCCTCTAACAACCACCAATCTATTCTCTGTGTCTTTGAGTTTGGGTTTGTTTGTTTTGGATTTCACATAAAAGTGTGATCATACAGTATTTATCTTCTTCTACTTGACATTTCATTTAGGATAATGCCATCTAGTTCTGCCCATATTGTCTCAAATGACAAGATTTCCTTCTTTATTATAGTGGAATAATATTCAAATATATATGTGTGTGTGTATATATATATGTGTATATATATGTGTGTATGTATATATTCTTTGCCCATTCATCCATACATGGGCACGATGGACACTTAGGTTGCTTTCATGTCTTGGCTATTATAATTAATGCCTCAATGAATATGGGGGTGCATATACATTTTGAGTTAGTGTTTTCATTTCCTTTGGATAACTATCCAGAAGTGGAATTGCTGAGCCACATGGTAGTTCTAGTTCTAATTTTTTAAAGGAACCTCCATACTGTTTCCACAGTGGCTGCATTGATTTTCAGTCTCACCAACAGCAGAGGGTTCCCTTTCCTCCAAATCTTTGATGAAGCTTGCTATTTCCTGTTTTCTGATAAAAAGCCATTCTAAGACATATTTTGGAGAAGACAATGGCACCCCACTCCAGTACTCTTGCCTGGAAAATCCCACGGATGGAGGAGCCTGGTAGGCTGCAGTCCATGGGGTCGCTAAGAGTCAGACACAACTGAGCGACTTCACTTTCACTTTTCACGTTCATGCATTGGAGAAGGAAATGGCAACCCACTCCAGTGTTCTTGCCTGGAGAATCCCAGGGATGGGGGAGCCTGGTAGGCTGCCGTCTATGGGGTCTCACAGAGTCGGACATGACTGAAGCGACTTAGCAGCAGCAAGACATGTTTGATTTGCAGTTCTTCAATGACTAGTAACATTAAACATCTTTTCATGTGCCTGTTGGCTGTCTGTATGTCTTCTTTGGGGAAAAAAAAAAATCTTTTCAGATCTTTTGCCCATTTTTTAGTTGGACTTTACGCTGTTGAACTGCGTGAGTTCTTTACATATTTTGAATAGTCACCCCTTATCAGATATATGATTTGCAAATATTTTCTCTCCTTTGGTAGGTTGGCTGACTTCCCAACTTTTAAGGAAGGGTTTACACTACTTTTTATGTATAGGTTAAAATTTCTAAGTATGAAACAACGCTCCATGTACCTTCACAGAGGTTTAGAGCAGCGGCACTACTCCTGTTATTATTGAGATACGTATAGAGGAGAAGCCTGGCTACAATTGCCTAACAAGAAAATGTAAAGAGCTTTACAAGACAATTTTTGAAATAGTTTTTCTAGTTTGGGTTTGGAGTTGGGCCAAACTGGGATAATACTTGGAGTGAAGGCTGTCCTGATGTAGGAGAATGCTATAGTTCCTATTTTCTGATATAGTCAGATTTATGAACATGCTTATATTCTGATGCCAGAAACTTAAGAGTGGCATACACACTGTAAATATGAGATCACTCTTAAAGGACTAATGGGTCAGGAGTAAGTCATCATCATGCACATCAGTATAATAGTGATAATACTTTTGTGATATTAAACCAATGTATTTGTCAGCCTCAAATCATGCTTCCTTTCAGTATTCCACTTCCAATGCAGAGAGGTAAAGCTTATTGCCTTAGGATATTAGAGAATGGGTTCTTCCTGGAACACAAAGGTCATTGATGTGCTTTGAATCTCAAAGTCAGCTCTTTTGAACACAAGGTGATATCCAGACAATCTCAAAGGAGAAAAGCATTTTCCAAATTATTTTGGTCCTTATTTATAAGAGCCAGACATGGAGACATGGATGACATGGATTACTAGAGAGTAGAGGGTTTGTTGTTTTTTTTTTTAAAGTATGACTGGAGTGAATAAAAGAACAGGATATAATAAAGAAACAGAAGGTCTACATCTGTGCTTGTGAATTATAGAAGAGTGAGACTACGGTAAAGCAAAGAATTACGCTTTGTGTTTTTTGTCCTTTTTTTGGAGTGGAAATTCCAGGAAAGAGTGTCAAAGAAATACCTAGATATTATTAAGGAGTCCATGAACAAGACTATGATCGTGTAGTTGGGTATATGTGTATGTATGTTTGAGTGTGTATGTGCGTGTGCGTACTAGAAAAACTTCTTGGGCATACAAGTAAAGACCGCTAACCTTAAGATCAAAGAGCAGCAAAGTTTCCTTCCTAAAACTCAGAAAGTGAAAAAAAAAAAAAAAGCTCAGAAAGTAAACGTTTTAGGCTTTGAGGTCATGTGGTTCCTGTTAACATTATTCAACTCTCTTTTTGTACCACCAAACCAGTGATAGACAATGTAGAACTGAATTGGCTGGCTGTGCTATTCAATAAAACTTTATTAACAAAATAAAATAATAGGCTAAAGTTGGCTTTCAGACCAGAGGTCACCAACTCCCACTCCAGGAAACACTGCAGTTGTGGATATTCCCAATGTGTGGCAGAGCTTCTGTGATGGTGTGTAGGAGTGTTGCCTACACACCTACAACCCTCCAAAGTGCCGGAGTGTGCCTCAGTCATCAGCAATCAAAATAGCAGAGTTAGCAGCTAGTCAGAACATAAGGATCCAGGGGACACTAGAGAATCTTTGGTCTCCTTCGCCTATAGGACCTTGAGATCATGTAAACTTGGATTGTCTTTGACCAACAAATATATTCAGACATTATCAGAGTGAAAAAGAGGGGGAGAGGAAGGAAGACACCTTCAAAATTGAGCAGTTCCTAGACAGATGCTAAAGCTGAAACTCCAATACTTTGGCCACCTCATGCAAAGAGTTGACTCCTTGGAAAAGACTCTGATACTGGGAGGGATTGGGGGCAGGAGGAAAAGGGGACGACAGAGGATGAGATGGCTGGATGGCATCACCGACTCGATGGACGTGAGTTTGAGTGAACTCCAGGAGATGGTAATGGACAGGGAGGCCTGGAGTGCTGTGATTCATGGGGTCGCAAAGAGTTGGACATGACTGAGGGACTGAACTGAACTGAAGAGTGTTTCAGTGTTGAAATGCCCTACTCTCTCTGATAGACACAGTCATGTTGATTCCTACCCTACACCTACTCCCAGACCATAGTTTGATATCTCTGGAGGAAGGGCATAGATGAGGGAAGATTAGAAATATCTTTCATTTATTCCCACCAGCCAACAATACTTTAATGAGGTTTAATTTCTATCTTTAATATTAGAAAGTTATTTTTTATATTTCAAATATAAAATTCTAATATTGTATACAATTTTAAAAACACACTTGACTTTGATTCTGATACTCATTTCTAGATATCAGTCATCCCTCCATGATTTTCTGCTTTAAGAACTCTTCCCTAATCTGCTCACCCACTCTTCCCAAGCCTCAACCAGTTGAGAATCACTGATCTGCCCCTACACTGTCTATTAATGGTGAGTGATGTTGTATAGTGGCAAAATAATTCTTTAGAAAACATTTTTCTACATTGAATAGATTATTAATAATTTTGAAAATAGCTTAATCCCTGTTGTGTGTTGAATTGTGCCTCCCCATGGAGGTTGAATTTCTAAGCCCTAGTACCTCTAAATGTGACCTTATTTGGAAATAGGGTTTTTGCAGTTGATCAAGTTAACATGAAATGATTAGGGTGAGTCCTTATCCAATGTGTCTGTATGTGTCTGTCAAGTCACTTCAGTCGTGTTCGACTCTCTGTGACCCTGTAGACCATAGCCTGACAGGCTCGTCTGTCCACAGGTTTCTCCAGACAAGAATACTGGAGTGGGTTGCCATGCCCCCCTGGAAGATTCCAGGAAGGAATCTTCCTGACCCAGGGATCAAACCCTAGTCTCTTACATCTCCTACATTGGTAGGGAGGTTCTTTACCACTAGCGCCACCTGGGAAGCCCACTAATCCAATATGATTGGTCTGTATACAAAAGAGTGAAATTTCAATACCAAGGCATATAGGTACAGAGGAAGGACAGTGTGAAGACACAGAAAATACATCATCTACAAGCCAAGGAATATCTGAGACCATCAGAAGCTAGGAAAGAGACATGGGATGGATTTCCCTCTGCAGCTCTAGGAAGGAACCAATACTGTGACAACTTGGTTTTGAACTTACTGTCCCACAACTGTGAGACATTACATTTCTTTTGTGTCAGCCATCTAATTTGTGATACTTCATAATATCTGCCCCCCAAACTTTTAGGATCTCTTTCAATATTTCTCTTTGAAGAATATTGAAAATTTAAGAAACAAAATCTTCCAGATGAGCATGCACAACAAAAATTTCACCCTAATTTACACTATAATCTCATTAGCCCTTTCCAAATATTTAATTGAACATACTAAACTAATTCTACAGATTTACATCAACCTCAGGTTAAAACTTCATGTCTAATAGCACTCTTATGTAAGTGTATATGAATCACCAATGAAAAGAGGCATTAAATGGCTTTTGCAGAACCAGACCCCTGGTTCTCAATCTGGCTTTTAGATGCTGGGACCCATGGGAATGTAGGGAGCTTTCAACCTGATACATTTTTTCTCTATCAAATTCTTAGCATTTCTTTGTGGGAATTGGAAGACAAAGGTTGTGTCTTTGGAGTAAAACAGAAATACAAAGTGGGTAATTATCCTGTTAATTTTAAGAGTATAATTTTAGGCCCTAAGGTGAATACTTTTTATTAGAATTATCCAGTTTTTGGTAGATAAAGCCAAACAAAATAGTAATGTGACTCTATACACCTGAAACAAATACAAGATTGTTCATCAACTATACTACAATATAAAATAAAAATTCAAAAAAGAAAGAATGTGACAGACTCATTTGGTTTCAAATCTGTGGCTTCTGCCCTTTCAAAGAGTGATTTGAGTTTTGAGAATGAATTGCTTGCATTGTCAGGTATTCCATTAGTGTACACAGATACATTTGTGCTATTCTTTAGCATATATGCCATGGCATTGTGTGAGTTGTACCATGGGGAATAAGGCATGATTAAAAACAGTTGTGGCTCATCGTTGAATATAGAAATCATTATAATCGGATTAGTGTAGGAAATATACAATGATGCCTGTGTTTCTACTTGAGAACCAAACGTATGTTAGGAGCTAAATTTCCAAAAAGAATAGA
This sequence comes from Bos indicus, assembly GCF_029378745.1. Lineage (NCBI taxonomy): Eukaryota > Metazoa > Chordata > Mammalia > Artiodactyla > Bovidae > Bos > Bos indicus. Next base: position 62,474,497 of record NC_091762.1, on the reverse strand, counting down.
GTTGACTTTCTCTCATAAAAAAAAAAAAAATATGGGTTTATAATTTAGACTCCCTTAATCCCAGGCCTCACTAAAGAAAGTATAGCATCTATATTCCATATTGGGTGATGTTTGTACTTGAGTCAAATACATCTTCTCTTGAAAATCTAAATATGAAGTGCTGAACATGATTCTAGCACTGGTCTGTGACAGTTTGGTTCTAAAGGTACAACTGGTCCATTGAAAATGACACTGGAAGCAGTTACATCAATCCTGGTAGGAGAAATGAGAATAGCAGATACAAGAAATATAAGTGATGGAATAGTCATATAACAAAATACTTTCAGCAGATCTTTTGTTATGTAATGTTACCCATGACATGTCTATCAGCAATATTGTCAGAGGCTGTAATTGAAGAGATATATTAATTATTATCAATCACCTCCAGCTCTCTTACAGAATCTGGAGCGATGTCTTCATAAAATAATGACACTGATGTGTATAGGGCAGGAGCCTGTGGAGATGAGATTTTCTTTTGCAGCAGCAGCAGCTAAAGATGCTGTGGATTGGATTTCCATTTAGAACCATACCTAAATTCCTTGACAGAAAAACAACTGGAGCTGAAATGTCTGATGTTCTTCTCTATTTTTCCCTTCCCCCTTTCAGTTCTGCTCTGGGGAAAGAAAAATTAAGAACATACTGTGGTTAGCAAGCCCAGTGGACTGAGCTGGGAGGACTGATGTGGGTTCTGCTCTTCAGCTAGATTCTCCTTTTCAGCTCTTCTGAGGGGTTTAGCTGCCTCCTTCTTGGCCTTCTGCCCATTCTCCATTCTGCATGTCAGTACAAAGTAAGTTGAGATAAATTAGCGCAGTTCAGAGCCTGCCTCTTGCTTTTGCCGTCTCCTCACTTAGAAGCTGCAGTTTTGCTGTAGGTAGGAGGTGGTACAAGAAAGTAGTAGATTTCCTGGGCTTCGCAGGTGGTGCTTGTGGTAAAGAACCTGCCTGCCAGTACAGGAGACATAAGAGACACAAGTTCAGTCTCTGGGTTGGGAAGACCCCCTGGAGGAGGGCATGGCAATCCACCCCAGTATTCTTGCCTGGAGAATTCTATGGACCGAGGAGCCTAGCAAGCTACAGTCCATGGAATTTCAAAATTGAAAATGACTGAGTGACTAACACTTGTGCCAAATAGACTGACCTCTACATAGGATGAGGGATAATTTATTTTAATTCCAGGTACTATCTCTAACTCCTGGGGGAAAAGTGAATAAAAACTATCATATTTATTCTGAACATATGTTCCCAATTTCAATTAAAAATAACAAGTTGAACATAAAAAGGCCTTTTTCCAACTTATGGGAAATCTACTGCTTCCTGCCTGCCAGCTAAGTCGCTTCAGTCGTGTCTGACTCTTTGTGACTCTGTGGATTGTAGCCTGCTAGGATTCTCTGTCCATGGAATTCTTCAGGCAAGAATACAGAGTGGGTAGACATTCCCTTCTCCAGGAGATCTTCCCAATCCAGGGATCTAACCAAGGTCTCCTGCAGTGCAAGCAGATTCTTCATTATTTGGCATAAATGGGAATTAAAAAAAAAATCATTCAAACCTATAGCAGCAGTGTGACATGGATGCTGCTATAAATACCTGAGTTATTTGAAATGATTCCAGTAGGATGGACTAAAAGCTAGAGAAGAGCTGTAGGGGAGTGATCCCTGGAGCAAAGAATGTGGGAGTGGGGCAGAATGATGGGAAAGTCTGTAGCTTTTCTTTAGTAGATCTCTTCTCTTTAGGTGGGTGTGAATTTTTCAGGAACCACATTTATGTCATTACCTTGTGGTGGCTCCTGAAATTTTTCAATTGTTGAAAGTTCAGATAAACATATTGGAGATAAGTATTCATTTCTGTTGTAACAAAGGAGATAGGAGGGGGAAAAAAAGCAATAACATATGGCTCATAACTAGTTCTTGATGAAGACTTGATCTTGGTTAAATATTATCAGATTTCCTACTAATGGTATTTTTTTCTCCTTTGGTTGTCAAAATTACTAGCCTTTGTTATTAATCTAATTATAAGATTATTATATCACCAACATTTGATCCTTAACATTTTGGGTTATTTTGAATTACCTATCAAGACTTCATTTAAAAAATTACAGGTTCATTAATTTTGAAAGTGTGTTTCTTTGTACTGAAATTTATGTGTAAACGTTGGAGATTTGCAGATATCTTAGTAATCATTGTGTGTCTTCAAGGGATCTTTGCATAGATAAACCATTCTTCTCACGCATCTGTCTCTTTCCTCCGTCTCTGTCGTTTTCCCACAGTTACATCCAAAAGCATATTACCTACAAGTGATTGTAGCGTTTTGCTAATTTTGGCCTACAGACATGAAAGTGTTTTCCTCCTTGTTCACTTATATACAGATGTTTTGATGATGAAGTTCACCATTCGTACTGAAGAAAGGAGAGTGCGAGAATTTTCCCAAGTGTTTGGTGTTAAAAATTTTCTTGTGCAGAGTCTTTCAATTTCTTAGTGAGATCATTCCAGTGTTATTAAAAATATTAATCTACCATGATCTTTCAAGTCTTCCACAGGAATTTAAAAAACTAATTCTGTTCTTCAAAATGTCAGAACATTGGATGCTATAACTCTTACTTAAATCTTCACTTTAAAACTTAAGGAATTGAAAAATCATTTCATAAGCTATTTTTTAAAACTCATTTCCCCACATGAATATCTTTATTTTCCATAATATTCTTTCCTTTTATGGACTAACTTCTGCCAACACACGATTTGCTTTCATTGTGTATACCATGCTGTTTGAGAATTTTGAGCAATTGTAGATAGCTATTTATGAGAATTCTTACATCCTTCACCCTCAATTCATTGAGGGTTTCACAATGTCACTGCTTTACCATCCTAAAATTACATTATGGCAATTCACAAGGGTCAGGAGGGAGGATAATGTAATGGGTAAGAAAATGGACCTTGAGGTTTAAAAGACCTTGAGGGTTAGAAATGTTGGACATCTTAGGCAAATTATTTAATGTCTCTCTTTCTTCCTTTTGTCATCTGTAAAAAACAAAAATAATGATAATAATCAATCCCATTGCCATGAGATTAAGTGAGATTTATAAGTAAAGAATATCACACAGGTCAGAATTCACTAAATATAAGATATTAATAAGATTTGGTTTGTCACTAAAAAGGTGCTAGAGATTTTATGCAAAACTAGATTTTTTTTTTCTGTTTGACACGTTATTTTGCTTTCCTAGTGTAATTTATTATTTTATAACTACCATTATAAGTTATTCCACAATTAGTCCTCATTTCTGATGTTGTCGCTTTCCAGTTGCAATGTAGAAATAGCAGTTTATCACAGTGAAATTGTTAGTCACTCATTTGTGTCCGACTCTTTGTGACCCCATGGATTATAGCCCACCAGGCTCCTCTGTCCATGGAATTTTCCAAGCAAGAATACTGGTGTGGGTTGCCATTTCCTTCTCCAGGGGATCTTTAAAACCATGGGATCGAACCCAGGTCTCCCGGATTGCAGGCAGATTTTACCAAATGACACAGCAATTCTACCCCTCAGTATAGCAAGGGCACAAAGTTGATTAGAAAATGAACATGAGGAGTCTCTGAGGGAATCCAGATGGACACACTCTGTGTGTGTGTGTTTTGTTTTTCAGATTCTAAATTCAAATTCTAAAGTTATCTTTTCATGACCTGAACTAGATGAGCAGGGACTTCTGAGACTGTCTTGGCTCGTGAGTCTGAAATATGTCATCCTTCAGCCAATGGCATGCAGTTCTGGGAGCTGTGGAAGGTGTACTGAGCTTAGATTCAAATTCTAACTAGTCATTTACTCTCTGTATTGGGAATTTTGAACAAGTCATTCAAGCTCTCAGAGCTTCAGTTACCACATCTATGGAACAGGTAATACATACCTCATAGTATGGTTTTTATAATTAAGTGAAGTATCAATAATATACATAAATTGATCAGACCCAAATATGACAAAGATAATTTTATGTTAGTTGAAGAAGAAGTGAAGTGAAGTTGCTCAGTCATGTCCGACTCTTTGCGACCCCATGGACTGTAGCCTACCAGGCTCCTCAATCCATGGAATTTTCCAGACAAGAGTACTGGAGTGGGTTGCCATTTCCTTCTCCAGGGGATCTTCCCAACCCAGGGATTGAACTGGGTCTCCCACATTGCAGGCAGACGCTTTACTGTCTGAGCCACCAGGGAAGCCCTGGTGGGCTTAATTTAGATTTAATGTTAGTTAAATCTAAAGAAAATTTTTTTTATGCCACTGGGTCTACTGGTGAATTTCCTTATCTAAGATTTTACGACTGATGCTAAAGCTGAAACTCCAATACTTTGGCCACCTCATGCCAAGAGTTGACTCATTGGAAAAGACTCTGATGCTGGGAGGGATTGGGGGCAGGAGGAGAAGGGGATGACAGAGGATGAGATGGATGGCATCACTGACTTGATGGACGTGAGTCTGAGAGAACTCCAGGAGTTGGTGATGGACAGGGAGGCCTGGCGTGCTGCAATTCATGGGGTCACCAAGAGTCGGACATGACTGAGCGACTGAACTGAACTGAACTGAACTGAAGATTTTATTATGTGCTAGACATAGGTTCAGTCTCTGGGTCAGGAAGATGCCCTGAAGAAGGGAATGGCAACCCACCCCAGTATTCTTGCCTGTAGAATTCCATGGATAGTAAAGTCCATGGGGTTGCAAACAGATGGACACAACTAAGTGGCTAACATTTTAACTTTCAATATTCTATTAATGATAATTGAATACCTTGTGGGGCTTAGTTGTGTGCAAATGTTTGATAACTCATCTTTTTTTGGCCCTCAAATTTGTGCTATTTATGTGCACACGGACCTGTTTTGGATAGAGGGTATTTGTATTTGGGTAGCAAATCAGAGAGTTCTTATGTTAGGGCTTTCTGATGCTCATTCTGCCTTTTTCAGAGTTCTACAGATCTGTCTTAAAGATATGGAGAAATAATTTTACCTAGTATGAATTGCTCTGCCATTCTAGATAGATTAAAATACACTTAGCAGTGTAATTTAACACAATTTCATCAAATCTATGATACTGTGATTTTAAAAAGACATCCAGATTTCAGAAAATATGCACTATAGGCTCCATGAAATATTGTAAATATCAATCTTCAATGATTTATTCTCATTATGAAGTGAATATGCTTTGTGATTCAAATTCCCTATTCACTTCTCATCAACAGCTTAATGGGCTGATTGGCAATTATAAGAATGAGAGAGCCTAGGAAACAAGCTTTGACAAATATTTTTGGATGCCTCTGTTTGTAGAGCCAAAAATATTCACTATCTTAATACTACGTTAAGATAATTTTATTTTTTAAGGGTAATATAATAATCCCTTCTATTTTAAATTTACTTTTATTGAATTATAGTTGATTTTCAGTGTTGTTTTAATTTCTGTTGTACAGCAAAGTGACTCCGTAATACCCATACATTTTTGTTAATATTTTTTCCATTATGGCTTATCCTAGGACATTAAACATAGTTCCCTGTGCTATAGAGTAGAACCTTGCTGTTTAATCCCTTGTATTAAATATAACTAACACTTTATATTGTTAGAGCTTAGAATATGACTTATAATAATTGATAATACATTTAATAAATTACACTTGATAAAAATAGACATTATTTATATACAAAAATCTCTGTGATTCTAATAAGCTGTTTGCATAACTATTTGGAATGTTATTATTAAAATCTATTATTTTAATAAAACATACAACCAATTTAACATATATGGTATTTCTTAGACAATCTTAAAAATGTAATAAACTACACAAATTTTTAACAGCCCAGTTTGATATGAATGAAAAATGCATAGCTGGTATGGAATTTGGACCTTTGGTTTTATAATCACTTATTACTTCCAGACCTGCAGTTCTTGCTATGCGGAGTTTCTTTTCAATTTCTGATGGAAATCTGAGCTGTGAATGCTTTGGCCCTCAGATTTCTCTATTCAATTGCATCTAATCTGCTGCCTACATCTGTAAATTTAAGGTGACCAATGAACCTGAAAAATAGGCTTCAGTCTGGAAAATAAATGCATAGGGAATTACACATATTGTGGGTAGAAGTCTAACTAATTTATTGAAAATTATTATAAGGGATAATATAAAACCACATGTTATATACAGTGTTCATACATATATCAGGAACATATGCAGTATCTTATCTCAAAAGCTGAACAATTACTTTCAAAGAAATGAAATATTAATACCATCTCAATATGAAGGCATCCTGTAAGATTGGTATTAAGGTGTAGCATAAAAGACTTCATCCAGACTTCAAGTCAGAGAGACCTAATTAAAAAGCTCTAGCTCTGCTATGAATTAGCAACAATCTTAGACAAGTCACATGATCTTTCTAACTCAGTTTTCTTGTGTGTAAAAAACTAAATACCCTCCTTACATATGTATTAAGAAGTTGGTTGAGATAAAGTGTGTGTGCTCAGTTGCTCAGTCATGGCTGACTTTGTGATCCCATGAACTGTAGCCCATGAGGCATCTCTGTCCATGGAATTTTCTAGCTAAGAATATGGAGTGGGTTACCATTTCCTACTCCAGGGGATCTTCCCAACCCAGGGATCGAACCCATATCTCATATCTCCTGTACTGGCAGGCAGATTCTTCACCACTGCACCACCTGGGAAGCCCCTGAGAGAAAGTATGTGAAAGCAATTAACTGTATGTTGCAGAGATACTATGTACTCAAAAATTTACTTTTGTTTTATTCTCTCTCAGAATCAGTATTATGCATCGGTTACAGTGTAAAAGCCCTGACATACGTACAAAAATATATATGCACTTAAATGGTTCTCTGATCAAGAAAATCAAACAGTAATTCTAGGTACATAACAGGGGACTTCAGTGCCCTTCTCCATGTTTCATGTCTTCATCGAAACGAGTTAAGAGGAGATTCCAAACCCTTACTCATTTCCAACTCTCCATCACTCCAAATTTGCCACCATTACCTTCTTTGAGACCCACAAATTGAAACATATTATGCTTTTTGTTTCTATCTTTGTGTGTCTCCCATATAAACTCCCAGATCCTAGGTTATCCTTCATTGCTTGCATTCTAACGCCCGATATCAGTTCAGGAAATCCTACCATGGCACCATTTGAAAATCATGCCATTATTCACCAACTGGTCTATATATTCAGCACCTTCTCTAACAATTGTCTCACTTTCTTGCCTTTTCTGGAAACCTGGTTCACCTTCTTTCCTTCTCTGGAAACCTGGCAACCCTCTTCAGTAGGTATTACTATTTTTTTCACTCCACTTATACCTGTATGTGGTATGTGTCCTGCTTGTATGCTCAGTCACTCAGTCATGTTCGACTCTGCTCGATGCCATGGACTTTAGGCTGCCGGGCTCCTCTGTCCATGCAATTTTCCAGCAAGAATACTGGAGTGGGTTACCATTTCCTACTCCAGGAGTTTATTTGTCTGTCCTGTCCTCATTGCTCTTTCTACTCCATTTTCTTAGCTTTCTTTATAAATCCTCCCAGTTTTGAACATTATGCCATTTATTTATTTATTTATTTTCCTACCATCTTTCTTTTTGCAATCAGCTTTCAATCCCTGGGTTGCTGCCTTTGATTATTTAAAGACTTTTGCTCCATATCACTTATATCTCTTCTCAATCCAATGCCATCATAACTCTTGGCAATTTTCCTATCCTTCCCATACAACAACCTCTCAGTTCCTTAACCTCTTCCTCTATGATTTTGTCTTCCATCTGATGCACCCACACATTCATTGCCACATATTAAACATTTTCATCACCCCAAACCCTTCTATAATCCCGAATTCACAAACTCACAAAATGACCCACCACCTCCTATTTTTGGGGGCTCAATTCCCCCCCTACCTTGCCTCTAGCAATCTTTAAATCTTGCTGAAATCTATATCCATGGACTCTCCTGTTTTTATCGTCTTTTACACATCTCATTTTCAGTTTATGCCTTAGATTAAATTTCATGTTTATTTATTGAAACCATCTCTTTTCATTTATTTCATCATTTTCTTTTAGTTATGAAAGTGTTGGTCTGGGAGACTTGGGAATATATATTGCTTAGATCTTCTTCAAGAAAGAAGTTCAATAATGATGAATATGATTAGCTGATAGCCTTCCACTTTGAACACATTTGGGTTTGCTGTGAGCTCCTTGGAATGGTCCAGTGACTCCAGCCAATGGCTGAGAAAGGCAGAAGTACCGAAGCCTAGCCATTTCCACCCAGTGTAGGGCAGGGCTTCTTTGATGGGTTTCTGTTCCACTGGTAGAGTTTAGCGGCTTGTACTAGAGTCTGCATGCTACTTTTTCCAGTTTTACTTCCCCGCCTTTCATTTCAGAGGCATTATTCTCCAATAAATCCTTTGTACTGTAAATTCCATCTCAACATCTGCCACAGCTGGCAAAATACAACCATAGTTAAGCTGATCACTTTACTGATTTTGTGTCTATACTTGGACATTGCTGTTGGTCTCACTTTAAATTTATAATCAAGTAGGTAAACGGGCCCTTTGTGCTGCAGATAATCACACTAAATTTTCTTAGTCCATTTACTCTTTGACTCTCCTAGATCATATACTCCATTTTTCTCCCACCACCTATATATTGATAACTCTCATATTTGTGTCTCTAGTTCAGTCCTTTTTCCAAAACTCTGGACTCTCTTATCTAGCAATCGATCCACCATTCCTATTGGAATGTTGAACAGGCACCTCAAATAGGCACAAAATAGAACTAATTTCTCCCCCCATCTGCTCTAAGCTTGCTGTTCCTTTAGTATTCCCCAACTCAATTAATGGCAACTTCATTTTTTCCAAGTGATCATGCCAAAAATATTATGAGTGAGTGAGTGAAAGTCACTCATTCGTGTCCAGCTCTTTGCGACCCGAATTCTCCAGGCCAGAATACTGGAGTGGGTAGGCTTTCCCTTCTCCAGGGGATCTTCCCAACCCAGAGATAGAGCCCAGGTCTCCCGTATAGTCATTCTCGAGACTTCACTCTTATCATTTACATTCATGCTACTGGCAAGTGCTATAGTTTTAGCTTCAAAATATATGCTGAATATTATCACTTCTCACCATATCTTCTACTACCTCCATAGTCTGAGCCACCATCATCTCCTTCCTAGATTGCTGCAAATGTCTTCTAACTGGTCTCCCTGCTTCAATCTTGTGCTTCCCCTCTTTGCACTGAGCCAAAGTGATGCTCTAGAAATATATATATAAAAAGTTAGATCATGACACATGTCTGCTTAACTCCCTTCATTGCTTCCACTCAGAACAAAAGCAATGAACACCAATATTCTTATAAAGGTAAAGGGGTTTGACATGATAAGGGGATCTGTTACCTATCTGACTACTTTCCCTTTACTTGCTTTATTGGCACACAAAGTGCTGTTCTTTGAACATCCTTGTTATTTTTATACTTCATAGCTTTTGCCTCTGCCTGGAATTTTCTTCTCTCAGATATTCACAATACTCACTCTCGAACTTTCTTCAAAGCACTGTTAAAATGTGTAACCTTGCTGTTCATCTGATTTTAAGTTAATTTATCCCTCCCCTACACTCCATATCCCCCTTTCCTACTTAATTTTACTTCATTGGACTCATTACCACCTAGCATCCTCTCCATTTTATTTATTTATATTATTTCTTGCTTTCCTCATTACACTATCAACTCAATGGGGACAGAGATTTTTGATTGTTTTCTTTATTGCTCTATTTCTATTGCACAGTGCAGTGATGACATATAGTAGATACTCACAAACATTGGATGACTATTTAAGAATAAATGAATTATATATTCATTATAGATTCCCAGTGTTTTATTGACAGTTCTAGAACTAGAAATGCATATCTACTTTATGCACTTGATCTTTCCATTACATATCTGGACAACTTTGTACTGCCTTTGCATTTACAAGTGAATTCATATTTTATTATAGCCTCTACCAGTGTGGGTTTGGAAGTCACAATTGTGTTAGAGTTACAGACATATTGTCTACCTCTTATAGTATAAAACAGCTTTTATTCTTTAGTGTTGTACCTTTTAAAATTCAGTAATGTTTAATTCAACCTTTCAATTTATATGTGTTATGATTATTTAATAGCTTCGTGTGGTTAATTCTCTTTTTCAAAACAGTGAGCAACAGTCTAGTTGAAATAAAAACTACATTTCTTAATCTAGAGCAAGGAATGCTGCAGACATTCAGATTCTTGAATGAGTTAATTAAAATGATTTTCTGTAGTAGCAATCCTGATTAAAACACAAGGTCCTAATAATTAGCTTTCAGTATTAAAGTTTAAACAGAAAACAATTTGCAAATTTTCACAAAGCACTATTACCATTTCTATAATTTTGACTTCTCAGCCTTTATCTCCAGTCCAGTTCTCTTCTAACTGCCTGACACAGACTCATTTACTCCTTTACCCATTACATATTTCCATATGATTGCCCCTTAGCATCTCAAACAGACTTCCCCAGTGGCTCAGACAGTAGAGTCCGCCTGCAATGCAGGAGATCAGAGTTCAATCCCTGGGTCAGGAATATCCTCCGAAGAAGGAAATGGCAACTCACTCCAGTATTCTTGCCTAGAAAATCCCATGGAAGGAGGAGCCTGGTGGACTACAGTCTATGGGGTTGCAAAGAGTTGGACACGACTGAGTGACTAATACACTCACTACTTTTCACTTAACATCTCAGATGTATAATCTAGCTTCATAAGCCTGTAGCTCCCTTTATTTCTTGTTTCAATGAGTGATATGATCATCTACTCAGTTGCCTAAGACAAAAATTGGGTGCCTTTGTGGAGTAATTGATCTGTGTTTAGTACTATGCTAGATGTTCAGAGTGAAAAGTTGATTAAGACACACATTCTGTTCTTGAGTAACTCATATCTAGTAGGAGAAATTAACACAAAATAATAATTATAATAATTTATTCTGATCAGTGGTAAGACTGATACAGGAAAAATGTCTTTTCAGACTGGCTTAGAAATTGATTGGAAACACCCTTTTGCTAAGTATTAAGAATGAATCTTGAATTTGAAAAGTAGGAGGAATATACTAAGCAGAGAGAGCAAAGTGAAGACTCAGATGAATTACAAAGTTTAAAGTTTAATATGAGTTATGAGCCATTTGTATAACAATAATGCATAACACAATAAATACTTATGGTGTTAATAGTAAGGGAGGATTATGAAGTTGAGCAGTCATATAAAGCTTTAACTACCATACTAAGAAGTCATGAACAATGTAGAACCATTGAAAATGTTTAATAGACTTGATTTCAGATCTACCCCTAAAAGGTTGTGGGGAAGATACAGCCCAAAGCAGAAATGACTAGAAGGAGATTAATAAGAAGGCTACTGCTTCAGTAGAGGAAAACAGGAGGGACTGACCTTGCCTAGTGAAAATAAAAATAAAAAGCAGAAAATACACACAAGAAATAATCAGGAGAAAATTCTGAATATCAGGTGATTAACATGGTGAGTGATGAGGAGGAAGGAGTTAATAGATAGAAAGGTTTTTTCTTGAGAGATTGAAGAAATATTTATATTAAAATATAAGAGGAGACTGAGTCTCTTTGGCTGTAACTATGAGTCTTGACTAACATATGCTGATTTTAAAATGACCATGAGACAGCCAACATCATATATAGCAGCAGAGTGAACATGCAAATCTGAAACTTAACGTAAGGAGGAATAATTGTCCAAAATGGAACCCTGAGGGAAAATTATAAATAAATACAAATTTGAATTTGATTTGAATAAAATAGCAGTCTATGAAGTATATAAAAAAAGGAACTATCAAATAGATATGGAGAAGCAGGAAAGAGACTAGAATGTTTGATTACTTATAGAGAAGTCAATACAGCTAAATCCCAAGAATAAGGATGTAGGCTGAAACACTTTTTTGCATCTGGGATTGGAATTTATGGATGACTTGGGCAAGAATAGTTTTAGTTGTGGGGATAGAAATGGAAGCTAGATTATAATGGATGAATTATAAGAAACAAAGTATATAAAAATGCATAAAGACTATTAGAATATGATGTTTGGCTGACAAATTATATGAAATTGAATATTGGTTAGCAGGGATTCCAATTTAGGAGAATCCTACAAATGAGGAAATTAATGCATAGTAAGGTCAAGCAATTTGTCTAAGAACACCTTATTGTAAGAGTTACACTCCAAGACATAGGTTTTGATTCTCAAACCTATTCTCTTGGTTTAAACCAAACTGATGGCACAACATCAATGACACTAAGTATTTTATAATATCATCACCCTAACATCATCTCCTTTTCCTGCTATACCACATTTCCTTACAGCCATAGTTGAACCTTGTTTTGGAACAATAATTGCGGTAACGAAGGAGAGGATGGATTTAAGAGAAGAAGCAATGTAGGAAGCGAAAATGAGGCAAGAGAGGAAGAGTTGTCACAGATGATCTCAGGGTTTGTAGCTTGGTTGACTGAATTGATGGTTATGCTGTGAAAAGGAAGAGAAAATCCCAGAAAAGGAGCTGCATTTTGAGAAAAGAAGGAGGAAGGGAATGTGATGGAGAAAATTGTGGGAATAAATTTTTGCAGTTCCTTGGCATTTGCCAGTTGATCTTCCTATCGTACACAATAATACCTTTGAGAATTCTGTAACACTTGACTTATTTTTCATTTGTGAAATGAATTACTATATTCAGTGTTGGCATCAACTAAAACATAAACAAAAAACCCTAAGTTTTTCCAGAAAGTAGCTAATTTCAGACCAGTTTAGTTGGTTCTTGGTGTCACTTGTCAGCTAAGATTTTAAGTGGTGAACTGTCCTGAAGAGAAAAAAAAATGACAAATGAAGTGTCTTTGTTGTACATTTAATGAAGGAGATATTTACGCAAAGTAATGAATGACTTGGTTGAAATCTTTGGGGAAAGTTGTGTGCTGCCTAGTTTCATGTGAAAACCTTGTTTTTTTCTCTAGAGAGAGAAACTTGACATTTTAATCATGATGTTTCTTAAGAGTCCCAACTATAACATGACACTCTTTGTCTGGAATCAGTCTGAGTGGCGGAGGAAAACTTGCAGAAAATAATTAAGCAAGAATGAGAAACAACTGAAATCATATGATTTGAACCCACTATTCCATCAATGATAGTTCCTGGTGGCTCAGACGGCAAAAGAGTCTACCTACAATGTGGGAAACCCGGTTCGATCCCTGGGTCAGGAAGATCCCCTGGAGAAGGAAATGGCAACCCACTCCAGTACTCTTGCCTGGAAAATCACATGGACAGAGGAGCCTGGTAGGCTACAGTCCATGGGGTCACAAAGAGTTGGACATGACTGAGTGACTTCACTTTCACTTTCATTCCATGAATAGAATTGAAAGTTAATTTTAGAGTTTATACCCATTTTGTTTGCATCAAAAATCTTGAAAAATAGTTATCCATTCAAACTTTTACATCTAAAAGGCTGAACGGGGGAGCCCAAGGAAGGATATGTGCATGTGTGTGTGAAGTCGCTTCAGTCATGTCAGACTTTGTGTGACCCTATGGACTGTAGCCCACTGGGCTCCTCTGTTCACAGGGATTCTCCAGGTAAGAATACTGGAGAGGATTGCCATGCCCTCCTCCAGGGGATCTTCCTGACCCAAGGATCCAACCCAAGTCTCTTACATCTCCTGCATTGGAGGGGAGAGGGTGTTCATTATCACTAGCACCACTGAAGGATATACATTGCCATTAAATTAAAATATAAAAATTATTCCCTCTGACTTCATGTTGATAGCTCCACTATCAGGTGCTTCAGTTCAGTCCAGTTCAGTTGCTTAGTCGTGTCCGACTCTTTGCAACCCTGTGAACCGCAGCACACCCCTGTCCATCACCAACTCCCGGAGTCCACCCAAAACAATGTCCATTGAGTCGGTGATGCTATCCAACCATCTCATCCTCTGTTGTCCCCTTCTCCTCCTGCCCTCATTCTTTCCCAGCATCAGGGTCTTGTCAAATGAGTCCGTTCTTCGCATCAGGTATCCAAAGTATTGGAGTTTCAGCTTCAACATCAGTCCTTCCAATGAACACCCAGGACTGATCTCCTTTAGGTTGGACTGGTTGGATTTCCTTGCAGTCCAAGGGACTCTCAAGAGTCTTCTCCAACACCACAGTTCAAAAGCATCAATTCTTCTGAACTCAGGTTTCTTTATAGTCCAATTCTCATCAGGTGCTTCAGTGATCACAAAATAACAAACAGCTGAAAAATACTGTATAGAAATTAAGACTGTTTGGAATTTGTATTTTATGCATTGTTATCTTTAATTAGGGAAATGCCATTTGAGTACATGTGTTATTGACCCTCCCAAATTGGTCCCCATTAAGGATCCTCCTTGCCAGTGTTGTTTGAGTCAATAGCATGAGACTGCAATCAGTTCAGAAGCAAAGGAGAGCTCTGTTTGATCGAAGAATAGACACGTTTGAGCACAGGCTCTAGATATAAGCTTTACCTACAAGCTGTGCTGTGGGAGGGGCTGCTGTATAGGGATCTTCTCTTTGGGGAGGAGGGTGGAATTTCTAGAGGTTTGGATGCAGGTGTGTTGCTCATTCACACTGCACAGGCACAATGTCTCTACATACAGTGTTCTGTCACCATCTTGAATTGCAATGTGTGCACAGCACCTTTGCACATTGCTTCTGAGCTGAGATGTCAGTCACAGCCCTCTTGCACTAGGAATGCTGGTCTGAATGCAAGGCCTCCACGTGGCGTCCTTCCCTATGAGCAAGTGAAATTGGACTAAGCATAAAGGAAAAGAAAAAGGTCAGACTTTACTGCTCAGATTCTATTGTTATTTCCTGGGAATTGCTAATGGGTTTTGCTGGTGACACATGGTTCAAACATCTTATGTATGAATTTGAATAAGTCCTATCTCAGTGTTTTCCTTCTGTTTGCAAAATATTTGTAGATCCTGATGGCAACATTCACACTCATGGCCTTTGTTTCTACTACTCCAAAGAATTAAGCCAGAACAGTTGCAGAAATCATTTGTAAGGCAACTACCTAGGTTTTAGAAATACATTTGTTCTCCTGACATTCTTCCCTAAAAACTGCTGTGAGAGGTACCCACTAAAGAAAGAGTCAGTATTAATTACAGTAGGTTTAGCTTTTCTGCATATTGCATGAGATATGAGGGTAATAATAGTCTCCTATTTTGGTAGTTTTGCATTATGTTAATGATCATCCGGAAGGCAGCGTGCCAGAAAGACGACCCAGGATTCTACTTCTGCCTGAGGTATCTGCATTTTAATCCAAAATATCTATGTTTAAATTCAAGTCCCAGAAGAGACTCAAGTGAGTCCACTCTGTCTTATGAAACACTTCCTTGTGCCAAGGAGTGGATTTTTCACCCTGTGGTGCAGTCAGACGTACTCCATCAAGTTCTGTAGCAAGTGTTCTTTAAAGAGAAGCTTCTGTACTTTGCTTCCTCACTGGATATAGCTTTGGCAACGGTCCAGTGAGACTGAGAAAATACTCTCAAATTAGGCATGGACTAGTGATAATTGCTAATTATTGAATGTCAATTGGTGAGCAAAGAAAAATCCATGTAATGGCAAAGGGATGGTATGTAAAAGTACCAGGAATACTGTCATAGTATTAAAGCTATCGGTCTTTATAAATACAGGGCAAATTCAATTAGGCTAAGTAGATGGTTATTTAACAATAGTCAATAAAATATTTCTTTACCATATAGTAAATAAGGCTTATATTTAACCACAGCTTAGTTTATTCCAATGTTAATAACAGGGCAGTTTGTTTTCATAGCTTGATCTAAACAGCACTTTATGTTGACATTTCTATTGCGTATTTAATGAACTCACATCAAATATGCATGGCAAATAAATACTATGTTCCTGGTAAACCTTTATTCTTTCCCCGCTCTCTTGATCTTTTCAAGTGAAGTAATGCTCTTTTCACAATATATTTCTTCTCTCATAAAAATGCATATCACAACACTGCAACTAAATCTTATTTCAATATTTTTGCAAGAGAGAAAAGAGAAATCTAGATCAGTGTAAGTGCAGACTTGCTGCTGCTTTAAAATGCAGCTTGCAACTCTACCTCAGTTGGCCTCTGAGCAGCCAGTCAACTGAAAAGTACCCTCTGACAAAAAGGATTAAAGCTTCCTGAAAGTCCTTAATCTGCTGCCCATATGGAAAAGTGCTGTGGCAGTGCGTACGATGCTGCCAATCAGAATCAAGCCTGATGGTGATGGCTGTTCTTGCCTTTGTATGTATGAAGGCATATAGAAAATAAAGATGCAGTGTGATTGGGCATCTGGGCATGGGAGCAAGGTATTGTTAACCTCTCCTAAGAATAAAGTAAGGAATATTGCAGACGAGAAATTCAAGTGGCTGGATGTGCCTTCTCTGTTATGTGGTTGATACAAAATAGCATTACAAGTGGCTTGGATTTCAGAGATTTGAAAGGGTCATATATTTGGCAGGTCTTTAAATCTCCTATTTAAACTACATTAAAAGCACAAGTAAAAACTGAACAGTGGAAAGAAATTGATGAATACATGCAACAATGTACTGCCTCCTGATTTTTGGCAAAGTAATCTTTAGACTGTGGTGTTGTCATGAGTATCACTTTCACTGATGGAGGAACGGATCACAATTTGCTCCCCAAGATTTTAGAACTGGCGTGTGGTTCAGCTAAACACAGAGGAAAATAGTGATTTCTTTCTTTCTCTGCAGACAAATCTGAAGACAGAAGCTGCTCTGCAGTGTTTGTCTTGCCCAGAAATGGAGTATGCTATTTATGAGGGTTTTCCTGGTAATTAAATTTTGAAAAGGCTATGAATCGCTTTATTTATCCTGGGTAACTTTGAGACCAGAAATAACAAATGTTTGATTCTTTAGCTCAATGGACTTTGAAATAAATGCTTATTTTTGTTCATCTCCAGCTTTGGGTGTTTTTTGAAATGCAGCTTTAAAGCTAGCCTTCCTTGTAATTCACTATGGGATGTCTTTATACACTGCTGACAGTAATACAACTCATTTTGGGTGATTAACTTAACCCCCAGTATTGCAAGTGTCGTGCTGCATTAGCATATCTTTCAAGGAATAGTTGCAGTGTGAGAAAATTGCCTGTAGGATTATTTGCAACTAGAACCTGTGAAATGTAAAATAAAATTGAAGACTATAAAGTAAAACATCAAAGCTACCTAAAATATTAATAGCCAGCACTCTAAAAAGTAATTTAGAAGATTGCATGAGGTAGTGAAAATTACTAATTTAAAAACAGAGTTTAAAAAAAAAAGGCAGGAGTTTAGAACAAACAACAGACAATAGAAATTCATTTTGTTCATACTATAAAAGGAGTTCAAGGGATATTGAGGCCTTATTGGTTGAGAGGCTCCAAAGTTCGATATTTGACCATCCTGAACTTAAAAAAATACGAAAACAAAGCTGACATTTTCCCCACTTCAAAACTGAAGGGAAAATATATTGTACCCATAGTCAAATATTATAGTGGATTCAAAGGGCATTTTCAAGTTTTCCTAGAAATTTTGTTTCACTGAAGTACTTGTTTTTTAACTTGCTCTGTGATATCTGCCTGTGGTCCAGAGGTCATTTCAAAGGCTATTTCTTAGATATTTTGCAGGTACAAAGCCAATCCTTGAGTATTTGTCTACTCCCTAGGTTTTTGTTTTGAGATTAAAAGTGTCAAGTGACATGGTAAATGTATTTGATTTAAAATATAGGATCAGTTTTATAGACAGAAGGCATGGATTTTGGAGTCATGCGCATCTTGTGTCTGCCACTTGCTGTGTGACCTTGAGTAAATTACTTGCCATCACTAAGTCTTAGTTTATTCACTGTAAATAGGTCATAAAATTACCTCAATGTGTTGTCAAACATTCCATGAAATAACACCCTTAAAACTTACAAATTTTGCTGGTAGTAAATATTTAATAAATGGTGATTACTTTTATGATTCATCATTCAAGATTGCTGTTTCAGAGGTGGCATACAACACTCTGTACAAGATGCCATGGAACTCCATGTGAAGATTATGTGACAGACCTGAGGCTTTTTATAGTACATACTGGGAAAAAGGGTTCTCTGTTTAGGTATGCGATAAGTTTAAAGGGAGAAAGGGGAATATGGAAGTGAAGAGATACATGGTGGTAGAGGAAAAGAGAATTATATCTCTTGCATCTGGGGACTTAAGGATCATTAGTTGTGACTCTTTTAGATGACGCCTACCTAATACAGGGGAAAAAAGTTAAAACTACACAGGTAGGTAAGTAAAGACATCATGTTTCCAAATATTTTAAGATGTCTAATAAAGTACAGGCTATACTCAGAGTAAAAGAGTGAAGTTAAGATTGGACCAGTTTAGCACATTAAAGGAAGCAAGCTTTCTTTTTAAAAAAGGAAAGAAATCGCATGTGTGTAAAAGAGGATAAAAAGATTTAAAGAAACATACTCAGAATGAAGATGATAGAGATAATCATAATGATGATGATGATACGATTTTATGAACACTAGCTATATGCCAGGCTCTGTACTAGGCATTTTAGTTTTTTGTTTTTTCTTTTTTTCCTTAATTTTTGAGTTTGAACAAAGGTATTATGATTTGCAAACACAACTAGGTAAAAAGGCTCAGAAAAATTACATAACTTATTTAAAATATATACTATTTAGAAAAATCAAGATTTTAGGAAATATGAGGAAAAATGATTTTTAAATCATAGACATCAAACGAGATCAGGTTTTATGACTTGAAGAAACCAGAATATAATCATAGAAAAAGTTACCATGTAAGAAATTGTTGCTGCTGCTGCTAAGTCGCTTCAGTTGTGTCCGACTCTGTGCGACCCCATAGACGGTGGCCCACCAGGCTCCCCCGTCCCTGGGATTCTCCAGGCAAGAACACTGGAATGGGTTGCCATTTCCTTCTCCAATGCATGAAAGGGAAAAGTGAAAGTGAAGTCGTTCAGTCGTGTCCGACTCTTAGCGACCCCATGGTCTGCAGCCTACCAGGCTCCTCCGTCCATGGGATTTTCCAGGCAAGAATACTGGAGTGGGAGGCCATTGCCTTCTCCAAAGAAATTGTAATGTTTAGAATAAAACATTGAATTTTAACAGGAGTACTGTTATTAGAAAATATATACTTATCATTCCATGCATGCCATGTAAATCATGTTTATGTGCTGTTAAAATTTTCAAATTATTATTATAGCACAAAGATTACATACATTGAATTTAATATTATGCACATAGTAGTTTTTAATATTACTTGAGCAATTATTAGAAGCATACCACTTAAAAAAGCATGCTGAGGATTTAATAAAGTGATGAACATAATATCTCCTTTTTACTTTGGTACTAACATACCATTTTATCAGGTTGTGGTCTATGTTCAGCATTGTACTAAGACTTTGTGGACATAAAGAAGAAAATTTGTGATCTATGTTATCACTGAGCTTATAATTTAGGAACTATAAGAGATATGAAATGCCACAATATAATATGTACTAAGAAAGCCTTAATGTTACCATACATATAGACAGACATATTGCCATAATATTAAGAAAGCAAATATTTGTAATAAATGATGTGGATTAATCAATCCTGGTAGAATTCAGAAATAAGTCATTGTTGCTGAAATATTTGGGAAAGATTTTAACAAATTTTAGGAACTGATTTTTAAGAGGCCATATAAATAAAATAATAAAAGTACTAAAAGGGGACATTGGGAAAATTCTTTATAAAATTAGGAAATGCCTAATCATGATTAAAAATCTAGAAGTCAAAAAAGAAAAGATTTAATGTATAAAAATAAAGATCATTTTCTAAGTAAAAAATAAATATCATAAGCAAGGATAAAACTCAATGCGTAAACAACTGATCAATGCAATCAGTATATGAGACAAATGAGCCAATCTGTGAACTACATAGGTAGCTTACAGAAATTGTTAAAAGAGGGACAAACAATCCAAAAGAAAAAATGGACCTGGAATATGAAGTGACAGTTCACCAAAAAGAAAATACAAACATTTCTTAAGCATGAGAAAATTTTCTTCACCTAACTCATGACATAAAAAAAAAAAGGCAATACTATATCTTAATTATCTGAACTAGGAATGAAGCCCCAAATAAATCAAAGGCACTCGTCAGGTAGATTCTCCAAAGGACTTTTCATGTAATATCATGGGATAAAAGAGAATGCAGGGTAGTAAACAAAACAAAATAAAATATCTGATATAAATACTAAATGTATAGCATGTCATCATTTCAGCATGAGTCCTTTATGTTATGGGCATTTCTAATGAAGAGATTACATATTCTGGAAAAGTTCAACATATTTGCATACTCAAATATGTTTTAAGACTGTTCCTTTCAATGGATGGAATGAAAGGACATCAGATTTTCTGTCACTTGAAAGAAAGTAGACAAAATATATTAAACTAGACTTTTCAACACATTGAACATTAGAGAATTAAGAACAGTGATCCTCAATAATCGGGAAATAAATGCGATAAGTCCTATAATTATCCCAGTTTATTGACTTAAGAAAATTTCCATGTTGCAGTACATGCAGGGAGAACCCAGGCAGTGCCTGGCAGACTTCCTGAGTTGTGGAGAAGGATTGAGAGCCTAGGGAGATCAAAGTGAACAAAAGGCAACTAACCAAACAAAAAATACCTCTACATATCTTTAGGGAGTCCTCCTTGAGTAATCAACAAAGTTCTGCTCAGCAAATATGCATGAGGAAACTGCTGGAGGCCAAGAAAAAAACTACCTGATAGCATTAGAAGCAACAGTACTCAGAGCTCACACTGGGCCAAGAATATTGCTTATTCCCCTGCCATACTAGAAAATCATGTAATTCACAGAACTGGGTAAATACTCAGAAGAGTCTTGCCTCAGTAGAGGGGAAATATTAGATATAAAGTACTATTTTGCTTTAATTTAACAAATCTTAAAAGCAAAACCCCAAAGGATGAAGCTATTTCCCAGTTACTTAACTGAATCCCAGAACAAAGCTCAAATATTTTAGAAAAATATCCTGCACCCAACAAAGTATAATTCACAATTTCTGGCATGCAATCAGCAAATTAATAGGCATGACAAGAAGCAGGAAAATGAAATCCATAATGAGGAGAAAAATTAATCAATTGAAGTCAACTCAGCTCTGAAACAGATGTTAGTATTAGCAGACAAGGACATTAAAATAGTTGTTATAACTATATCCTATATATTCAAAAAGCTAGAGAAAAGATTGGAAATGTTATGTAGAGACATGCTGCTGCTGCTGCTGCTCCTAAGTCACTTCAGTTGTGTCCGACTCTGTACGACCCCATAGACAGTAGCCCACCAGGCTCCCGTGTCCCTGGGATTCTCCAGGCAAGAACACTGGAGTGGGTTTCCATTTCCTTCTCCAATGCATGAAAGTGAAAAGTGAAAGTGAAGTCGCTCAGTCCTGTCCGACTCTTCTCAACCCCATGGACTGCAGCCCACCAGGTTCCTCCACCCATGGGGTTTTCCAGGCAAGAGTACTGGAGTGGGATGCCATCGCCTTCTCCAGTAGAGACGTGGAAGATATGTAAAAAAGTAAAAGCAAATTTCTGGAGATGAAAAGTAGTGTCTGAGATGAAATGTACACTGGATAGGATTAATGGCAGATTAGATATTGAAGAAAAAATAGTTAATTTTAAGATCTAGCAACAGAAATTACCTAAAATTAAAAAAATGGGAAAAAGGTTTAAAGAAAACAACAATAAAAATAGATTATTAGGAAGCTGAGGGACAACTTCAGGCAACCCAATATGTATAATTGGAGTTCCAAAGGACAAAAAAGAGGAAAAGAAAAAGAAAATACTTGAAGAAGTAATGGCAAAAATTTCCAAATTTGATGAAAACTACAAATCCACAGATCAAAAATGCTTCAGTTCAGTTCATTTCAGTCACTCAGTCGTGTCTGACTCTTTGCGACCCCATGAATCGCAGCACGCCAGGCTTCCCTGTCCATCACCAACTCCCGAAGTTCACCCAGACTCACGTCCATTGAGTCAGTGATGCCATCCAGCCATCTCATCCTCTGTCGTTCCCTTCTCCTCCTGCCCCCAATCCCTCCCAGCATCAGAGTCTTCCAATGAGTCAACTCTTCGCATGAGGCGGAGAAAGTACTGGAGTTTCAGCTTTAGCATCATTTCTTTCAAAGAAATCCCAGGGCTGATCTCCTTCAGAATGGACTGGTTGGATCTCCTTGCAGTCCAAGGGACTCTCAAGAGTCTTCTCCAACACCACACTTCAAAAGCATCAATTCTTCGGCGCTCAGCCTTCTTCACAGTCCAACTCTCGCATCCATACATGACCACAGGAAGAACCATAGCCTTGACTAGACGAACTTTTGTTGGCAAAGTAATATCTCTGCTTTTGAATATGCTATCTAGGTTGGTCATAACTTTCCTTCCAAGGAGTAAGCGTCTTTTAATTTCATGGCTGCAGTCACCATCTGCAGTGATTTTGGAGCTCAGAAAAATAAAGTCTGACACTGTTTCCATTGTTTCCCCATCTATTTCCCATGAAGTGATGGGACCAGATGCCATGATCTTCATTTTCTGAATATTGAGCTCTAAGCCCACTTTTTCACTCTCCACTTTCACTTTCAGCAAGAGGCTTTTTAGTTCCTCTTCACTTTCTGCCATAAGGGTGGTGTCATCTGCATATCTGAGGTGACTGATATTTCTCCCAGCAATCTTGATTCCAGCTTGTGGTTCTTCCAGCCCAGCATTTCTCATGATGTACTCTGCATATAAGTTAAATAAGCAGGGTAACAATATACAGCCTTGATGTACTCCTTTTCCTATTTGGAGCCAGTCTGTTGTTCCATGTCCAGTTCTAACTGTTGCTTCCTAACCTGCATACAAATTTCTCAAGAGGCAGATCAAGTGGTCTGGTATTCCTATCTCTTTCAGAATTTTCCACAGTTTATTGTGATCTACACAGTCATAAGCTTTGGCATAGTCAATAAAGCAGAAATAGATGTTTTTCTGGAACTCTCTTGCTTTTTCCATGATCCAGCGGATGTTGGCAAGTTGATCTCTGGTTCCTCTGCCTTTTCTAAAACCAGCTTGAACATCAGGAAGTTCACGGTTCACATATTGCTGAAGCCTGGCTTGGAGAATTTTGAGTATTACCTTACTATCAAACCCAAATAAAAACTATACCAACACACAGATTAATCTATTGACTTAAAATGATTGACAAAATGAAAATATTTAAAGCAATTAGGTAACAAGATATATAATCTATGCAGAAACAACAACAATAAGAGAATTTCAGGCAGTTTTTTTTTTTTTTTTTTTTTTGATGAGAAACAATGAAAATGAGAGGACAAGAAAGCAACATTTTGCAAGAAAAAAAAACTGTCAGGGAGGATTTCTATAACTAGATCAGCTTACATTTCAACTTTGGAGAAATAGAGATATGAAGAGAACATTGTAATAAGAAAACACCAAATTGGGAGTTTTATATTTAAACCACTGAAAATAAAAACAGAAAGATAATCTTGAATGCAACTGGAAGAAGAAAAAGATACATATGTCCAGAAGAATAAGATAATAATTAACAACCAATTTCTCAGCAGAAACTGTTACTGGATAAAGAGAGTCAAAGAGGATCCTTCCTTATGGGCCTTCATTCTTGCTAAGAACACAAAGAAGACTCTAAAGTCTTACCTGTGGCGAAAACAACTTTAGTGAAGAAAGAACAGAAAGAACCCCTAAAGGGAGAGATGGCTAAGCCAGGAGAGTCACTGGTGCCACAATGATGAAGTTTAGTGTTTTCAAGACAGGGCTTTTATATATTCATCTAGGTGGTCATGGATTGACAGTTTTGATTAACAGTTGTAACTTACATAACAACAGGCTCTATTGTGCATGTCTTTCCCATAATTCAGTCTGTTATAACCATATGTATGTATGTATAGATATTTATGAGCACTTCATAGGCTCCTGACTACCTAAGGTCACTTGAGGACAGAGTTGTACATAAAGGGCATATGTGTCAGAGTTGGAAAAGTTTCTGTGGTTATTTGTAGCATATCTGTGAATTCTCCTGGGCTGTATTGGGGTGTGTCTGGGTGGGATTTAGAGATCAACTTGAATCTTTTTCAACTAGGCCACCCCTCATTGCTCATGCCTAATTTCACCTAATAAAACCATGAAAGCAAGATGATATATAACATCTTTAAAATGCTAAAAGAGAACAAAAAATACAGCTAGTCAACCAGGACTTCCCTGGTGGTCCAGTGGTAAAGAATCTGGCTACCAATACAGGGGACACACGTTCAATCCTTGGTCAGAGAATATCCCACATAAGAGAGGCAACTGCACCCTTGCACTACAACTACTGAGCCCATGCTCTAAACCTGTGCTCTGCAACAAGAAAAGCCACCTCAATGAGAAATCCTCACACTGCAACTAGAGAAAGTCCACGTGCAGCAATGGAGATGCAACATAGCCAAAAATAAATAGGTAGATAAATAAATAAAAATAGTCAAGCCAGAATTCTATGCTCAGCAAAAACATTCTCTAAAAGTGGAGAAGAAATAGATACTCTCTCAGATGCACAAAAATGGAGGGAATTCATTCCTAGTAGACCTACTCTATAGAGCATTTTAAAGGAAGTTTTTTAGGAGATATCATGATATCAATCAGAAGAAATGAACGGGTTTGAAATGAATAAGTTAAGTTAAAATGAAATTTATATCTTAACATGTATTTATGTTTTATAGCTTAATATCCCTAAGAGATACTATGTTCAATCAAAAATACTAATAACATAATTTGTGTTTAGAGTCTATGTTAAAAAATGATAATGCTGCACAGAATATGAGAGAGAAATTGGGATTATATTCTTATAAAATCCTAACACTACAACTGAAATGGTATGTTATTTGAATGTAAATTCAGATAGCTTAAGAGTGCCTATTGAAAAATACTATGGGAGCAAATTTTTAAAGATATAAATAATAATTCAATAGAAAAGAATTAATGGAATCATAAAAGTTGATCAATTAACCCAATAGAAGGCAGAACATATAGAAAAAAAAATAAAGGATAATATGATCCACCATTTTACCTCTATGTATTTATGGAAGTAAAATAAAATATTTGTCCATACAAATATTTATATACAAGTGTTCATAGCTGTTTTATTTATACTAACAAAAACCTGGGAATTATCCAGTTATTTACCAATGGAAAAATGGATAAGAAAATCATGCTGTATTCATACAATGGATTATTACTTAGCAATCAAAGAAATGAAATTTTAATTACCTACAATGACATGGATAAAATCCCAAAATAATTATGATAGAAGTCAATCAATAAAAGGAATATCTCTTTATTTGTATAAAATTCTAGAAAAGGCAAACTATAGTGACAAAAAATAGATTGGTGGGTGCCTGGAAATGGTGGAATGGATGGGAAGGGTGTAAAGAGATTATAAACGCAGCAGGAGAAAACTTTTGAGGATGCTGTTGTTGATTAGCCACTCAGTTGTGTCTGACTCTTTGCAACCCCATGGACTGCAGCATGCCAGGCTTCCCTGTCCATCACCAACTCCTGGAGCTTATTCAAACACATGTCCATTGAGTTGGTGATGCCATCCAAGCATCTCATCCTCTGTTGCCCTCTTCTCCTCTTGCCCTCAATTTTTCCCAGGATCAGGTTCTTTTCCAGTGAGTTTGCTCTTGGCATCAGGTGGCCAAAGTATTGCAGTTTCAGTTTTAGTATCAGTCCTTCCAATGAATATTCAGTATTGATTTCATTTAGGATTGACTGGTTTGACCTCCTTGCTATTCAAGGGACTTTCAAGAATCTTCTCCAACACCACAATTTGAAAGCATCAATTCTTTGGCACTCAGCCTTCTTTATGGTCCAACTCTTACATCCATACATGACTACTGGAAAACCATAACTTTCACTATATGGACCTCAGTTGGCAAAGTGATGTCTCTGCTTTTTAGTGTGCTGTCTAGGTTTGTCACAGCTTTCCTTCCAAGAAGCAAGCATCTTTTAATTTCATGGCTGTAGTCACTGCCCACAGTGATTTTGGAGACCAAGAAAGTAAAATCTGTCACTGTTTCCACTTTTCCCCCTTCTATCTGCCATGAAGTGATGGAACTGAATGCCATGATCTTAGTTTTTTGAGTGTTGAATTTTAAGCCAGCTTTCCCACTTTCCTCTTTAACCTTCATCATAAGTATTTTTATATGTTTATCTTGATATGATGGTTTCTTGAGTGTACATATATGTCAAATCTTAAACTATATCCATTAACTATATTCATGTGTACTTTGTTGTGTGGCATCTATATCTCAATGAAACTGTTGAAAAAATATGATTTAAGCAGTTATCATAGTACTTTCTGCTTTATAACAACCCTTTTCCCCTATTTTTATTTTTCTTGCAACTTTATTGTGCTTCCATGAATTCATTCCCCTACTTTTCTCATTCAGAATCAGAATATCATAACTGACTTCACTTATGCAAAAATTATGGCCCAGAAACTTTTAAAAACTTACTCTACAGCATACACTACTTAGTCATACCACAAAGTCTAAAATTTATGACTTTTGATTTTCATCTAGTGTTTTTCTCACTAAGTCATTATGTGGCTAGCTGCTCACTAAGTCTCTTTCCTCTTCTTCTTAGGCACACAGCTTCATTTCCTATATCCTCCTTTGCATTTATATGTGGCCACAAACTGAGTTCTAGTCAGTGGCATGTAAGAAGCAGTGATAGAAATAATTTTCAGGCTTGACCCCTAAGTGTCTCTTGTATATGACTTTTCCTATCTTTCTCCATTGTCTGGCTAAAAGATAACTCTTCCAAGAACTCAAAGAAGGCAAAACCACAATGTGAATATGGCTTTGTCTCTAAATTAAAATGTGAAAAGTTGCATGCTAGTTAGAGACAGTGGAATTAGAGTGTTATGTGAGTCATGGATTAAGTTTTATTGGATTAAGACTTAAAATTGGTGGTTTGCTATGGCATCTGCATTATCAGAATTAATATATATTTCTAATATTACCAAGGAATGGCGGCTGCTCGTGCAAAGGAGAGCTGAGAGGAGCTACTCCACGTTCAAGGTCAGGAAGGGCAGCTGTGAGGAGATACCCCCTTGTCCAGGGTAAGGAGCAGCGGCTGTGCTTTGCTGGAGAAGCCGTGAAGAGATACCCCACGACCAAGGTAAGAGAAACCCAAGTAAGACAGTAGATGTTGCGAGAGGGCATCAGAAGGCAGACACACTGAAACCATACTCACAGAAAACTAGCCAATCTGATCACACGGACCACAGCCTTGTCTAACTCAATGAAACTAAGCCATGCTGTGTGGGGCCACCCACGATGGGCAGGACATGGTTGAGAGGTCTGAGAGAATGTGGTCCACTGGAGAAGAGAACAGCAAACTACTTCAGTATTCTTGCCTTGAGAACCCCATGAACAGTATGAAAAGGCAAAATGATAGGATACTGAAAGGGGAACTCCCCAGGTCGGTAGGTGCCCAATATCCTACTGGAGATCAGTGGAGAAATAACTCCAGAGAATGAAGGGATGGAGCCAAAGCAAAAACAATACCCAGTTGTGGATGTGACTGGTGATAGAAACAAGGTCCGATGCTGTAAAGAGCAATATTGCATAGGAACCTGGAATGTCAGGTCCATGAATCAAGGCAAATTGGAAGTGGTCAAACAGGAGATGGCAAGAGTGAATGTTGACATTCTAGGAATTAGCAAACTAAAA
This sequence comes from Bos indicus, assembly GCF_029378745.1. Taxonomy (NCBI): domain Eukaryota; kingdom Metazoa; phylum Chordata; class Mammalia; order Artiodactyla; family Bovidae; genus Bos; species Bos indicus. The sequence continues at coordinate 62,446,610 of NC_091762.1, read as the reverse complement.
TGGACTAGAATGGGTGAATTTAACTCAGATGACCATTATATCTACTACTGCGGGCAGGAATCCTTCAAAAGAAATGGAGTAGCCATCATAGTCAACAGAAGAGTCTGAAATGCAGTACTTGGATGTAATCTCAAAAACAACAGAATGATCTCTGTTTGTTTCCAAGGCAAACCATTCAATATCACGGCCAAGCCTATGCCCCAACCAGTAACACTGAAGAAGCTGAAGTTGAAGTGGGAAGTTGAAGTTGAAGTGGGAAGCTGAAGTTGAAGTGGGAAGTTGAAGTGGGAAGATTTGGGAGAATGGCATTGAAACATGTAAAATATCATGTATGAAACGAGATGCCAGTCCAGGTTCAATGCACGATACTGGATGCTTGGGGCTGGTGCACTGGGACGACCCAGAGGGATGGTGTGGGGAGGGAGGAGGGAGGGGGGTTCAGGATGGGGAACACATGTATACCCGTGGTGGATTCATTTTGATATTTGGCAAAACAAATAAAAATTAAAAAAAAAAAAAGAAGCTGAAGTTGAATAGTTATATGAAGACCTCCAAGACCCTTTAGAACTAACATCCAAAAAAGATGTCTTTTTCATTATAGGGGACTGGAATGCAAAAGTAGGAAGTCAAGAAACACCTGGAGTAACAGGCAAATTTGGCCTTGGAAAACTTGGCAGGGCAAAGGCTAATGAAGCAGGGCAAAGGCTAATAGAGTTTTGCCAAGAAAATGCACTGGTCATAGCAAACACCCTCTTCCAACAACACAAGAGAAGACTCTACACATGGACATCACCAGATGGTCAACACCAAAATCAGATTGATTATATTCTTTGCAGCCAAAGATGGAGAAGCTCTATACAGTCAGCAAAAACAAGACCAGGAGCTGACTGTGGCTCAGACCATGAACTCCTTACTGCCAAATTCAGACTTAAATTGAAGAAAGTAGGGAAAACCACTAGACCATTCAGGTATGACCTAAATCAAATCCCTTATGATTATACAGTGGAAGTGAGAAATAGATTTAAGGGCCTAGATCTGATAGACAGAGTGCCTGATGGACTATGGAATGAGGTTTGTGACATTGTACAGGAGACAGGGATCAAGACCATCTCCATGGAAAAGAAATGCAAAAAAGCAAAAAGGCTGTCTGAGGAGGCCTTACAAATAGCTGTGAAAAGAAGAGAAGCTAAAAGCAAAGGAGAAAAGGAAAGATATAAGCATCTGAATGCAGAGTTCCAAAGAATAGCAAGGAGAGATAAGAAAGCCTTCTTCAGTGATCAATGCAAAGAAATAGAGGAAAACAGCAGAATGGGAAAGACTAGAGATCTCTTCAAGAAAATTAGAGATACCAAGGGAACATTTCATGCAAAGATAGGCTCGATAAAGGACAGAAATAGTATGGACCTAACAGAAGCAGAAGATATTAAGAAGAGATGGCAAGAATACACAGAAAAACTGTACAAAAAAGAGCTTCATGACCCAGATAATTACGATGGTGTGATCACTCACCTAGAGCCAGACATCCTGGAATGTGAAGTCAAGTGGGTCTTAGAAAGCATCACTATGAACAATGCTAATGGAGGTGATGGAATTCCAGTTGAGCTATTCCAAATCCTGAAAGATGATGCTGTGAAAGTGCTGCACTCAATATCCCAGCAAATTTGGAAAACTCAGCAGTGGCCACTAGATTGGAAAAGGTCAGTTTTCATTCCAATCCCAAAGAAAGGCAATGCCAAAGAATGCTCAAACTACCGCACAATAGCACTCATCTCACACACTAGTAAAGTAATGCTCAAAAATCTCCAAGCCAGGCTTCAGCAGTATGTGAACTGTGAACTTCCAGATGTTCAAGTTGGTTTTAGAAAAAGCAGAGGAACCAGAGATTAAATTGCCAACATCTGCTGGATCATTGAAAAAGCAAGAGAGTTCCAGAAAAACATCTATTTCTGCTTTACTGCCTATGCCAAAGCCTTTGACTGTGTGGATCACAACAAACTGTGGAAAATTCTGAAAGAGTTGGGAATACCAGACCACCTGACCTGCCTCTTGAGAAGCTTATATGCAGGTCAGGAAGCAACAGTTAGAACTGGACATGGAACAACAGACTGGTTCCAAATAGGAAAAGGAGTATTTCAAGGCTGTATATTGTCACCCTGCTTATTTAACTTATATGCAGAGTACATCATGAGAAACGCTGGGCTGGAAGAAGCACAAGCTGGAATCAAGATTGCCAGGAGAAATATCAATCACCTCAGATATGCAGATGACACTACCCTTATGGCAGAAAGTGAAGAGGAACTCAAAAGCCTCTTGTTGAAAGTGAAAGAGGAGAGTGAAAAAGTTGGCTTAAAATTCAACATTCAGAAAACTAAGATCATGGCCTCTGGTCCCATCACTTCATGGCAGATAGATGGGGAAACAGTGGAAACTGTGCCAGACTTTATTTTTGGGGGCTCCAAAATCACTGCAGATGGTGACTGCAGCCATGAAATTAAAAGACGCTTACTCCTTGGAAGGAAAGTTATGACCAACCTAGATAGCATATTGAAAAGCAGAGATATTGCTTTGCCAACAAAGGCTGTCTAGTCAAGGCTATGGTTTTTCCAGTGGTCATGTACGGATGTGAGAGTTGGACTCTGAAGAGAGCTGAACGCCGAAGAATTGATGCTTTTGAACTGTGGTGTTGGAGAAGACTCTTGAGAGTCCCTTGGACTGCAAGGAGATCCAAACAGTCCATCCTAAAGGAGACCAGTCCTGTGTGTTCATTGGAAGGACTGATGCTGAAGCTGAAACTCCAGTACTTTGGCCACCTCATGAGAAGAGTTGACTCACTGGAAAAGACCCTGATGCTGGGAGGGATTGGGGCAGGATGAGAAGGGGACAACAGAGGATGAGGTAGCTGGATGGTATCACCGACTCGATGCACGTGAGTTTGAGTGAACTCCTGGAGTTGATGATGGACAGGGAGGCCTGGAGTGCTGTGATTCATGGGGTCACAAAAAGTTGGACATGACTGAGCAACTGAACTAACTAACTAGTATTACGAGCATTAATGGAGGTAATAAAGAGGACCCTTAAGATGGCAAGCCTTTTTTTGAGCTGTTTTCATACATGTTATTCTGGTGCCAGATTCACAATAGATATTTAATAAGTTCTTTTTAACTTTTTGACTTATTTTTTCCCCTTTCCTTTTTGGAATACAGCAACAACAACAAGAACAAAAGAATATACATTTATTTGTTTCAATTAGCATTTATGACAAAATTGAAAGGTAAGTTTTAGGAGTTTTGTCAACCTGGTGTTTCTATCATCTGTAAGAATAAGAATCATGTACCATTGTGATTGAGATAAATAATTATGATTGAGATTGAATACATATTAGGATTTGTAATTACTTGCAGAAAAGTTATTCGTATTTTGGACCAAATTTCTTTTACACAATTCCAAATTATGTTTTCAAAAGCAAATTACAAAACAAAATGCACTTCTTCAGTTCAAAATCATCTTGTAAAAGGATCCTTTCATGAGTAAGGATATGTCAATTCAATTTATTGGTGTTATTTCTTAAAAATATTATTAAGTGGCTATTTCTCTATAGGATTTATGAAAAACAAATTTGACTGCATAAGTGCGGAAGGAATATAGCCACTTGATTCCATAGTCCAACTAACTGGTCATTGTTGAAAAGGCCACCCCATGGAGTTCCTTTTCTGGGGAGATTCAGAGCTGCAGTATCACCTGCACTGGGCCCTCGTGCTACCTTGCATGTGGCGTAACCATAAGCTCTAAAGTCAGTAGGACCCCAGATAAGGAAAACATTGCAAGAAAGAGCCTTTCTAGAGAAATTACTACAATCATAGCAGAATTGCTATTCCTTTAAGGAATAACAAAGGAATCCATGTTATACAGCTGTGAGTCTGTGGAGTTTAGAGTGGGAGATGTGAAATGGCCACTTCAAAATGTAGAAACAGCACATAAGGCTTATTGAATCGGGCCCTTATTTAACAAGTACAGATGGGCTCAGAAAAAAATGTGAGCCAACTCAGTTCAGAGATAGTGTTACCTGGGGGCTCTGTACTTTATATACTGAGATCATAGTTATTCCATGAACATTGAGATATTCTTGATGAAGCTCTGCCCTTACAATAATTTCATTTGCTTATTTGTTAGAGATACATATTACTTAGAAAAAGTAGACACATTTGGTAGTAGATAGACTCATTCCATAAATGCTACAAATGATATCTTCATCCAAAAAGTGGAGAGTTTAAGGAAGAGATTGAATAGGTTGGAAATACTCCAAAGAGAGGTTGAAGACAGAGCCTTGAGGCAGTTCACAGGTCACAGACCTTCAGATGAGTGAGAAGTCATACAAAACCCGCCTCTGTACTTTATTCAAAATATATCAGTGGATTTAATGTGAATAAATCAACCCCATTTCTCTGCCTTAGAAGATCATAAATAGAAAATCAAAGATCCAAAATCAGAGGGCTAAAAAGGACTTAGAGAAGTCACAGAGTTCACCAGTTTGCCTCCCAGCATAGGATGGCATCTAAGTCTAACAAGGCAGGTGATGAATATTGTTAAAGGTAGCTGGTGTTTCACACTGTTCAAATGGATGTCCAACTACCATTTATTATAAGAAAGAGCTTTTTTGCCCTACTGATACCAGTGGCAGAATCATTCTAACTAAAATATGTGTTAAATATCAGAAGCTATCAATGTTCTTATAGAGTTTTATGTTTCTTGTACTTCTCAGTAACATTAGGCTGTGTGATTTAAAATGATGATTTTTAAATCACTTATCTGTGAATTTAGAGGACATATTTTTTAAAATCACTTTGCTTTTACTTTTTCCCATGTTCACTAGCAGTTATAGTTGAGATCTTTTATAATTTTTCCTTCCTCTCTCTCTGTCTTAATCCTGAAACCATGATTTGGTGTTTGAAAAAATTGGTATAATGGAGCAAATCTTGGACTCCTGAGGGTTGTCTGAATACAGGAGGAGCAAGTAAGCTATTTCAAGGTAATGTGGTAGAGGCTTTGATGGAGTAACATGCAGCAAATAACTGATGGTCAGTTAATTCTTATTAGAGGGTCAGGGAAAGCAGTGTGGAAGTGGTGTGGTCAAGAGGAAGGAGACGCATATGTTTGACGGAATCATTAGCAGGAGACCCACAAAAGCTGGAGGGGCTGTTATGGACACAGCTGGAACCTGAGTGTCAGATACACTGAGAAAGGAGCCCAAGAAGGAAATAAAGAGACTTTTATAACCAATCCCAATTGTCTCTTTCTCTCAGTGGTGCCTTCTGGTGAGCCAAGCTAGGGGCCCAGAACAGCCATCATCTTTAAGGTTTAAATAGCTGTCTCTAGATTTTGGAGGCAAGACCCACTTTTATTCATGTCAAAGTTTGACCTGAGTTTAGGAGAATGATATAAAGTTGTTGGACAATCAGAAGAGTGGGTGGTAGGATTCTACTGTCACACCTGGTGATGTCTAATGCTTTAGATCCCAAGCCATCTAAGAAATTGTGTCTCCTTTTACTTGCTCCCAATCCAGTGCAGTTCATTAATGCAATCACTTCCTTAATATGCTGACAAGGTTGTACAGCACTGATAAATTGTCTGAATTGCCCTTTCTTCGAAGAAACTATGAACTGCATTGTAAGTATCAATGCTTATTGGAACTTGTCTTGAGTTGCAAAGTCAGTCTCACTTGATGATTTATTTGGATAGCATTTATTCCATAAATAAAAATAAGAATAAAAAGATTGAAAATGATTTTCTGAGAATTCCCATAGCAAGGAAGTGGAAGCCCAGCTGGACCTCTTCACTGTTATAGAACAGCAGACATATTGAAAGCACAGATCACTGGGTCAGTTGGCTCCCACCCTCCATGTGCATTCCAGGCTAAGTCAGGAGGAGGCTCCCTCTCACGCTAAGCAGAGATGTGAATAGTAAGGAGGCGCACAATGTCAAGGCTTGCATGGCACTTTCTCCAAGATTTGCATTTTCCAAGTACGTGTGTTGTGCTAGTCTGACTTCAAGGCTGAAATGAAAATAAAAATGACTGTTTGTCCTAAAATATGAGTAAATAGACAAATAACTTTAAAAATAGAGAAAAAATAAAGAAAAGAACTGAGTCTCCAACCTGAATCCCTAAATTTTACTGAGCTCCAGCTCTAGGCTGGGGTTTCTGCTTCAGCACCCATCCTAAGGTGATGTTCTCACTGCCATCTTCTGCTACATGTGGAGAGAGCACATTTCCTTCATCTTAGACTGTCCCTAAATGTCTGAATCATAACTGGATAGGAAGGAATTCTCAGGACAATGGATGTAGCCTCAGTAGCTAAACATTTCTTGCCAGTTAGGCCTGCTCCTGAATTCTGTTCTTGCATAGCTGTAGACTCTTTCCCTGTATATATAAACTCTTTTCTGAGAATATCTTCCGAACCTCTCTGAGTCTTCAGCAAAGAATGACTATATGTAATGGATATGAAAAGGGGAAAGGCATGGTTTGGAAGGGTAAGTGTTCCAGGTCAAAAGCCAGTTTGAGGAAGCTCCATTTCATTATTTACCATGTAAATATGGGGACATCGAAAAATTTTTTTCAGGTTAAAATGAATTGTCTGAAATCTATTTCATAAAAAAAATGATTTCATTTGAGGCCATATTTTAGAGTTCTATTGGCAATTTAAAATAATGATTTGAAGATGAATTTTCTGGCACTGTTCAGTTCAGTAGCTCAGTCATGTCTGACTCTTTGCCACTCCATGGACTGCAGCATACCAGGCTTCCTTGTCTATCACCAACTTCTGGAGATTACTCAAACTCATGTCCATCAAGTTGGTGATGCCATCCAATCATCTCATCCTCTGTTGTCCCCTTCTCCTCCCACCTTCAATCTTTCCCAGAATCAGGGTCTTTTCCAATGAGACAGTTCTTTGCATCAGGTGGCCAAAATATTGAATTTTCAGCTTTAGCATCAATCCTTTCAATGAATATTCAGGACTGGTTTCCTTTAGGATGGACTGGTTGGATCTCCTTGCAGTCCAGGTGACTCTCAAGAATCTTCTCCAACACCACAGTTCAAAAGCATCAATTCTTTGGTAGTCAGCTTTCTTTATAGTCCAACTCTCACATCCATACATGACTACTGGAAAAAGCATAGCTTTGACTAGACAGACCTTTGTTGGCAAAGTAATGTCTCTGCTTTTTAATATTCTGTCTAGGTTGGTCATAGTTTTTCTTCCAAGGAGCAAGTGTCTTTTAATTTCATGACTGAGGTCACCATCTGCAGTGATTTTGGAGCCCAAGAAAATAAAGTCTGTCACTGTCTCCATTGTTTCCCCATCTATTTGGCATGAAGTGATGGGACTGGATGCCATGATCTTAGTTTCCTGAATGTTGAGTTTTAAGCCAGCTTTTTCACTCTCCTCTTTCACTTTCATCAAGAGGCTCTGTAGTTCTTCTTCACTTTCTGCCATAAGGGTGGTGTCATTTGCATATCTGAGGTTATTGATATTTCTCTTGGAAATCTTGATTCCAGCTTGTGCTTCATCCAGCCTGGCATTTTGCATGATGTAGTCTGTGTATAAGTTAAATAAGCACTGTAGTTTAAGGAAGAAATCCTCTTAGTCATCTTTTAATGGATATGTCATGTTCCACAATACTTGATTTTTAAGGAATAAGTTATTTCCTATGTCATTTCAGTTTTCTTCTTCCGACATGAGATCAAAGTAAAATCCTTTAATTTTTAAGATTGTGGGTAGTGTTATTAAGATTTATTGAGTTTTTTAATTAATATTATTTTTTGCAAACTAAGTGGTCTGAAAATAATTATGTATTGTGATAAAAGAAGTTTATACATTTCTCATCCGGAAGTATTATGTTGAAAGCATAATTTTTGTTCTATTTTTCACAATGTAAAAATTAAAGGCATATTTTAAGACAAAAATTACTTCAACTTTATATAGCTTTTTTCTCTTCTTGGGGCTCTCATTGCCTATGACAGATGATGTTGGTTCAGTAGGACAGTTCTATTGTTTAACTTGATATCCTGACATTCTAATGTTTTCATCATGACATGTAGTTGTCCCAGATCTTTTTATGCTGCTTTCTGGGAATGACAGAGTCAAAAAAACATGCCTCTTTACACTGTTATTCTGCTTAACTCCTCCTCTGCAATTACATTTGCATGCATAATACATCATAACAAATTAGATATTGCAATGGCACACGACAGGAATTATGTGAGCTTGTGGCAAGAGATGTAGCTGATGTAACATGAGAAAAAGAGATTGGAGGGTAAAAGAAAGAAGAAAATAAAACTAATGAATGAAAACCCCCATGAAATATGAAATATGGCACTGAAAAATCTATCTTCTCATCTTTTTAAGACCAGTGATCAACTGCCAAAAAGTAAATGAAAAGGGAAAATGCAAAACAAATTTTGTTGCTACTGGTCTGTGAAAAGATTAAAATTAAACAATCTATTTGTTTCTAGGCAGGAAGATATTCAGCTATTCATTGGTTTTAGACAGTAAATGTAACTATGACATGGAGGAAATCTCTGTACTTCACATGTTAACCCGCAAAAAAGAAAGAAAGATACTGAGGTTGTAATTCAAGCTTATTGGAAGTGTTTTCTAGTAGACTGGAAACAATCTTCTTGACTGAATGAAGCTAGGCTGAAATTACAGCTTTCCCCATAAACACCTCAGCTACTATGTTCAGCTCCTACCTTATAATGACTGGATTAAAGTGTTTTTCTTATGTGATTGTATGTCTTCTGGCCTCCTGACACATGAAATTGGCCAATTTAGAAGCACTGGTACCTGATGGTCATCGAAAGGCCATTGTCCCTGAAGTGCTATTAGTACATGTCATACCTTGGCCAATAACTGGCGCTAAGACCAGATTCTTCTCTAAAAGGTTTGAATAGCCACTTTCAAAATGATGAGGATCAGCCAATATCTGCTGATGATTTTAAATGTTTCACTTAGTCTGACAAAAGGAGGGGAAACAGGAATTGGATTCCTGGTCCTCTCCATTTTTGTCTTTTTTTTCCTTGTCTCTTTCCAGGTTTTTAAAAATTTATTTTTAAACTCATTTTTGGTCTGTTTTCTACAAATACATGAGGGAAATAGTAAATTTTCAGAATGTGGAAGTTGGATTAAGTTGAGGAGAAGCCCAGAATATGATAGTGGTTATGATACTTTGCTATATAAATCTTTGCTTTCTGTCCTGTCTCCTCAGCTTCTATTTCCTTTGCTTCCTCAGTCCCATTACTTCTCATCTCAGGCCAGGCATCCCTCTCTGCAAAGAGGGATGTAACAGATTGCTTCAGTGAAGTATTTGCCATCCTCCTTGTTTTTTCTCATCATTCTCTTACAGCCTTTTTCCAAAGCTCCTGACAATGTGGAGGAGCTCCCCAGCCAATCATTTTCTGGCATTCCATTGGTTCCATGGCGAGATCCGAGGAAGCCCATCAGCCTCTGCTAGGCTGATAACCATCATTGCTCCTAATGTGTGCTTCAGTATTTCTCATCACAGCATGCATCTGTTGGGGAGATAAAAGGAGAGATTTACAAATATATAATCAGCAGATGTATGAAGGCTGTTGAAGCAAAGTAGACTAAGAAGGAAGCAGATCCGTATTTTCTTGGAGCTAAGAGTAGATAAATATGCTGGCTTTGTATGATTAGGTCATTACTAACACCTGGAGGCTGTCTCAGTCCTTGGAGGAAAACCATGGAGAATATTTGGTAACGAACACATTTGGTTCACAGAGGGGGTGATTCTAAGCCAGATTGGAAAACATTTAAAAATGGAATATTGCCTGCATAAAAGAGGCAGATATTTCAGCTTTGCTGCATAACAGGAGTTCTCTAGTGGATCCTTCTGCATAATGGAGCCGTATGGTAGGTCTATGGAATATCACGTTCTGATGTCAGAAAAGCATACATATCTTCAGCCAAATGTTTGCATGTGCATTCGAGCATGTACTGTATTATTTAATCATTTTCTCCTGCGCCCTTGTGCTTCACAGCCCCAATTGTGTAAGGAAACTTACTTAAAACCAGTGGGGTTTCTGAATACTAATGAAGTTAGTCCTTGAAATACTGTTTGAAATCTATCTTTTATTAATCATTATCATCTTCCCCTACCCTTTAAATTTCTTTAATGAAATACATGGGAAATTTTAGAAACTTTTGGAATAAATGTCAAAATGATTTCATATTTGAGGCTTTCCTTTTACCTTAACTAATGTAAAACTGATAGATATGTTTGTGTCTCCACCTAAAATACATTTTATTGATGAATTTATCCAGATATGTGTTAGAATCCATAATTTTTAAGAAAGGGAAGACAGATCATAAACCTGAGGGGAAAGCAACAAAGTCCAAGAAATTAATTACCTGGCCTTTGTCTGATGACAAGCAAAGCTCAGTGTGATGATTTCTCACCATGGACCCAGACTTCTAGAAAAATATACATAACCAAGAGAAGCTCTGTGGGTCACACTAAGTCATCAGGATATTAGGAGTTTGCATAGGATAACACTGTCCGACAGAGAGGAATTGTGTGGCCTGGTAAGAGATTAAAAATTTAATAATCTAAGATATTATAGCATTCTAGGCCTATCTCAATTCCTTTCCAATTTCTCATATTGCTCAGCTGTTTTCTCCTTTCTGCTCTATCGATGGTGAAAATTTTGTACTTAAAAAAAGAAAAAGACATTTTAAAGAGGAATGTTTCAGCTTTTCTTTTGTTAACTGATTATTTCTGTGGGCTAAATTATCTTAAACATGAAACTTTCCTTTCTGTATGCTGAAATTAGAAGAAAGAATTAACCTGGGTACTGAGTACTATGTTTACAATAGAGCAAGATGGCAGTGATTTTTTGATAGAATTGAATGAATAGTTGTGCTATGCTTAGTCGCTCAGTTGTGTCTGACTCTTTGGGACCCCATGTGCTGTAGCCCGCCAGTCTCCTCTGTCCATGAGGATTCTCCAGGCAAGAATACCAGACTGGGTTGCCATGCTTTCCTCCGGGGGATCCTTCCAACCCAGGGATCGAACCCAGGTCTCTCACATTGCAGGCCGATTCTTTACTGTCTGAGCCACCAGGAGAGGGTGTTGCTATGACAAGTGAGTTCTCTTGGCAAAACTCTGTTAGCCTTTGCTCTGCTTCATTTTGCACTCCAAGGCCAAACTTGCTGTTACTCCAGGTATATCTTGACTTCCTACGTTTGCATTCCAGTTCCCTATGATGAAAGAGACATCTTTTTTTGCTGTTAGTTCTAGTAGGTCTTCATAGAACCATTCAACTTCAGCTTCTTCAACATTAGTGATTGGGGCCTAGACTTGGGTTACTGTAATATTGAATGGTTTGCCTTGGAAACAGAGATCATTGTGTTGTTTTTGAGACTGCACCCAAGTACAGCATTTTGGAAAACCTTTTGTTGACTATGAGGACTACTCCATTTCTTCTAAGGGATTCTTGCCCACAGTAGTAGATAAAATGGTTATCTGAATTAAATTTGCCCATTCCAGTCAATTTTAGTTCGCTGATTCCTAAAATGTTGATTTTCACTCTTGCTGTCTCCTGTTTGCCACTTCCAGTTTACCTTGATTCATGGACTTAACATTCCAGGTACCCATACCATATTGTTCTTTACAGCATGATACTTTACTCTCACCACCAGACACATCAACAACTGGGTATTGTTTCTGCTTTGGCTCAGCCTCTTCATTCCTTCTGGAGCTGTTTTTCTGCTCTTCTCCAGTAGCATATTGGGCACCTGCTGACCTGGGGAGTGTGATATCTTATCGCTTTTTCATACTGTTCATGGGGTTCTCAAGGTAAGAATATTGAAGTGATTTGCCTTTCCCTCCTCCAGTGGACCATGTTTTGTCAGAACTCTCCATCATGACCCGTCCGTCTAGGGTGGCCCTGCACATCATGGCTCATAGTTTCATTGAATTAGACAAGATTGTGATCCAAATGATCTGTTTGGTCAGTTTTCTGTGATTGTGGTTTTCATTCTGTTTGCATTCTGATGGATGAGAATTAGAGGCTTGTGGAAACTTCCTGGTGGGAGGGACTCTGCTAAGTCATTTCAGTCATGTCTGACTCTTTGCAACCCCATGGATGGTAGCCTGCCAGGCTCCTCTGTCCACGGGATTCTCCAGGCAAGAATACTGGAGTGGGGTTGCCATGTCTTTCTCCAGGGGATCTCCCCTACCCTGGGATAGAACCTGTATCTCTAATGTCTCCTGCATTGGCAGGCAGGTTCTTTACCACTAGCCCCACCTGGAGGGACTGGCTGTGGGTAAAATTGGGTCTTGCTCTGCTCTGGTGGGCAGGGCCAAGCTTGGTAAATCTTTAATCCATTTTTCTGCTAATGGGTGAGGCTGTGTTCCTTCACTGTAATTTGGCCTTAGGTAGGGGTAATGGTGACCGCCTTCAAAAGGACTTATACCAGCATGCTGTGGCTCCCAGGACGGCTGTAGTCAGTGTCCCTGACCCTGTGGCAGGCCACTGTTGACTCATACTCCACCAGAGACTACTGGACACTCACAGGCAAGTCTGACTGTCTCTTGTGAGGTCACTGCTCCTTTCTCCTGGGTCCTGGTATGCACAAAATTTTTTTTTATGCCCACCAAGAATCTGTTTCTTTGGAAGTTCTCAGTCCTTTTGCCAGACCCCCAGGTTGGGAAATCTGTTGTGGACTCTAGAACATTTGCAACAATGTGAGAACTTCTTTGGTATAATTGTTCTCCAGTTCATGGCATCGTATCCTATCACTTCATGGTAAATAGATGGGGAAACAGTGGAAACAGTGACAGGCTTTATTTTCTTGGGCTCCAAAATCACTGTGGATAGTCACTGCAGCCACAGAATTAAAAGATGCTTTCTCCTTGGAAGAAAAGCTATGACAAACCTAGACAACTTATAAAAAAGCAGAGGCATTACTTTGCCAATAAAGGTCCATCTAGTCCAAGCTATGGTTTTTCCAGTGGTCATGCATGGATGTCAGAGTTGGACCATGAAGAAGGCTGAACACTGAAGAATTAATGCTTTTGAACTGTCGTGTTGGAGAAGACTCTTGAGAGTCCTTTAAACTGCAAGGAGATAAACCAGTCAATCCTAAAGGAAATCAATCCTGAATATTCATTGGAAGGACTGATGCTGAGGCTGAAGCTCCAATACTTCAGTCACCTGATATGAAGAGCCAACTCACTGGAAAAGATCCTGATATTGGGAAAGATTGAAGGCAGGAGAAGAAGGGGATGACAGAGCATGAGATGGTTGGATGGCATCACTGACTCAATGGACATGAATTTGAGCAAGCTCCAGGAAATGGTGATGGATGGGGAAGCCTGGTGTGCTGCAGTCCATGGGATCACAAAGAGTTGGACACGACTGAGTGTCTGAACAACCACCACCAGGAAAGCCCAAGAATAGTGGAGTGGGTAGCCTATCCCTTCTTCAGGGGATCTTCCCAATCCAGGAATTGAACCATCATCTCGGAAAATCCCATGGACTGAGGAGCCTGGCGGGCTGTAGTCCATGGGGTCGCTAAGAGTCGGACATGACTGAGCGACTTCACTTTCACTTTTCACTTTCATACATTGGAGAAGGAAATGGCAACCCACTCCAGTGTTCTTGCCTGGAGAATCCCAGGGACGGGGGAGCCTGATGGGCTGCCGTCTATGGGGTCGCACAGAGTTGGACACGACTGAAGCGACTTAGCAGCAGCAGCAGCAGCTCCTGCATTCTTGACAGATTCTTTACCAGCTGAGCTACCAGGGTAGCCCAAAATGAATAGAGATACTAAAATAAGAGTGGAGCAAAGTAATGTCAATACCAGCATCCGACATGCAGGCTTCCTTGGTTTAATATTACCTAAGCTATTTTAGGACACAGCTACATGTCTTTAATGATTACAAATCTTTCATCTCTAGAGTGAGATGAAAAAGAATTTATATCTGTTTTTCTTCATTATCTTAAAGGTATACACATAATCTATATGATAAACATGTAGCAAGTAGCTGGCAAATAATTCAGTAATGTTGAACAGGAGATACATTACAGAGTACCATTCTCCCTATCCCTCCTCACTTCCCCCTTTCCATCTGCAGTACTCAATACCAGCATGACATCCACTGAGTGAGTTTGTTTAAGTTGAAATTTAGGGAACTTCTCAAGTTCTATTATAACCCCAGAAACAAAGCAAAACTTGCTATTTCATTTTTAAAGTACTGTATTCCCTTTTTGAGAGACAACCTCTTTACCAGTCAAATGATTCTGAAATTCAGATAAAGCTGAATGTAGTGGGGATTTCTCTCTCCCCACTTACATCCCACTTCATAGAATTTCCATGAGTCATATTGTTTTAAGGGTTCATAAAAATACACTTGGTATTGTACCAATTTAATGTTCCAAAGGAAACATTTGCCCTTGAGATTCTTCTAATATGCTGCATTTGGATTCAATGAAAGAGTTCATGTGCATAATTTTTGCTGTCTTATGGGATTTTCTTTGTGGTCTGTCTTATGGTAATTTGGGGATGAGAAAGGAAATGAGAATCAATATGGTGTTATCAATTTCTGTTAATCATCATCAGCCTTCTGTCCTTACCCCTAACACATTGCCGTCTTTATGCACAATTTTTCATGGCATCAATATATGATAACACTACTTTGCAGCCCAAACATAATATTATGGAGGAAAAAAGCCACTTTAGATCAACTATTGGTTTTGCAGCCAAACTTCTCTTCAATTCTTCATGCAAAAAAAAAAAAAAAAAAAACACCCCAATTATGACAATTCATTTTTTTTCTGTGCAGTCAATAGCTAATCACCTTACTAATTTATATTTAGATATGCTGTATTTTATCTGGTAGAAATGATTTTCAGTTCTTAATTTGGAGGTATATTTCGAACATGGTAAAGGAAGTATTACAAAGATTTAGAAGTTTATAATATTGTAACATCTTATATGCATGCTGCTTTCCCTCTGTGATGGTATTAGTGAGCAGATACTAACAGTAACACTTGGAGAACTTTATTATCCAATTTTGTGTGCATTCAATAGGATTATGAGTTTTTGATCATACAAATGCAAAAGAGATTTGGCAGTAACAGGAAGCAACATAGTTCTAGAAGCACAATTTCCATTTTATTAATCTGAGATAGAACTACTTTTTCCAAATTGCTACACAGCTTGAATTATCTGTTCAGCTTTCTCTGTTTATTCCTTGCACCACTAACCTCAGAATGTTGGTGGTTTACATAAATTCACAATCCTATGAAATCTGGGGGGGCTGGAAATCTTTGGATGCTATCCACACGACTAAGCTAGAGCCAATAAAATATTTAGCTTTCTTTATGGGTGGTCTCTGTTAGTCTGGGTTAGTGACCTGTGTAAGTTGGAAGTGATGAAGAAGACTCTTGAGATTTATTTAAGGTAAATAATTTTAATAGCTCACAAATTAACTAGAAATCTCTCTACTATGCATTTGAATTTTGTTCTAAAATCCTCTTTTTATATGAGACACTCTTAAAGGGAGTGTCTCAGTTACTTTAGAAACTAACCCTCTTGAAAGGACCCATCTAATTTTTAATTCTATTGTACTGTAGTTCAGTGGATAACAAGGTTCCTGGATTGTTGCAATAAAAAAAAAGATGCAGGTCTAGAATTTGTTCACAAAGGATATTCTCCCATCTCTCCTATTGCATTTTTTCTACCATGTCACCTTTAATCAAAATACCCGGAGGCTCATGCCATCTGGATAAATCTCCAGTTGTCATCTGCTGCTTTCTAGTCACCACATCTCCTATTGAGTTGGCATCATCTTAGTCCTCCTCTCTACCACCACTCCTGCCTCTACCGTGGGCAACTTCAATTTCCATGTGGAAAATGCACCAAACAAATAGCTTCAGCCTTTTTAAAAACATTTTTGCTTTCAGCATTCCACTCACATGGCCACAACTGGCCTTTTCAGTATCCAGTCCTCTTCTACTTTATTGTCCCACTTTCAGCAACGCGACAAGCTAGCAGCCCTCCAGTTCCATCAGTCTTCTGTGCTGTGCTTAGTTGCTCAGTTGTGTCCAACTCTTTGCGACTCCTTTCTCTTCCATTTCATAATTATATCCAATTCTTGAAAAGTCTGTCATTATATCTCTGGCTGCAACCTCACGTTGTGATAATGTATAGGCCTCTTTTGCTAAACCTTGAAACTTTGCTAATGTTGTTCTTTTTCCTAAATTTTATTTATTTCTTTTATTTTTTAGCTGCACTGGGTCTTTGTTGCTGCAAGCAGGCTCTCTCCAGTTGTGTTGTGAAAGACTCTTGTTGCAGTGGCTTCTCTCGTCGTAGAGTATGGGCTCTAGGCGCTTGGGCTTCAGCAGCTGCGGCGCAGGGGGTAATGCACAGTAATGAGCACAGGCTCACTAATTGTGGCACATGGGCTTAGTTGCTCCACAGCATGTGGAATATTCCCAGACCAGGGATCCAACCCATGTTCCCTGCATTGACAGGCAGGTTCTTAACCACTAGACCACCAGGGAAGTCCCATCTTGTTCTTTTGACAAATCCATTCAATACTTCTTCAACCTGAAGGCAAGGCTTGCATCTGATTCAATTTTGAATTGAAGGCAAACATTGGAAGTCATAGTGTTACTGTTCAGTTACTGTTTTACTAAGCTGAAATGGAAGGAAGATATAATCAGGAATTTTCAATAAATGAGACTTAAGCTTCAAAACTTGATGACAGGGTTGGTAATGGTACTACTGACAGAAATAGAAACTGTTGGGGTAGGGGGTGAAACACTGTTGTATAGAAGATTTTCAAATTGTGGACTCATTTACAGATTTGAGGTGAATGTGAATATTGCATTTTTTTTTCAATATGAAATTTGAGGTGAATGTAAATACTGCATCTGAAACGTTCCTTAGAAATTAAAAATGTGAGACTGGCAATTGCTGGAAAAGTGAGACTGCAAATGGTGATCTGAAATGTTTGAGTAGCTGTCATTTCACAACAGTGGCTGTAAGGGAGTTTGCAGTTCCTATGTTTATACTTTGTCATGGGCTCCTTTATAAATACCTCCTAATTTACTTTATTTAATCTTCATGCCAACTGAAAGGGAGAATGTTATTATTTTCTATACATATTAGAAAACTTAGGGAATCTATTGATAGAGCTATAAGATATGTCAGTGGAAAGTATAAAGTAAGAGAGTCCAAGGGACATACACAGTTTTAGTGAACGAAGTTGCTCAACAAGTACTTCTGATTTAGTAGAGTCACAAAATTTCAGGGAAAAGAAAGAAAAGAAAGTTTAAAGAAAAGTCAGTTTTTCAATGATGAATGCCAGATATTCCAAGGATATTAACAAAAGACGAAAACTAAGAAGAAATAGTTGGTTTGGTATTCCCAGCCCACTCGCTGCCAGTCCTTAAGAAAGCGAGGCTCACAGGGGTGAAGAGGGCTCAGGTTAATCACATGACACAGAAGAGCCATAACCTGGAGAAATATGGCAGTGAGTAGATGAAGAGCTTGAGGTGTCAGGAGGTTTAAGTGAAGTTTTGCCTTAATTTCATTTTGTGGTTTTTATTAGTTGATACAGTCCTGGTAGCCTGGGTGAAATTCCAGTGGGTACAACAGGAAAGTCACTGGAGGATTGTGAAACCAGGGCTTGGGAATCAAATGAAAGACTGTGTGGAATTTATACCCACCCTTTAGCGTGTCACACCAGGGTATCTCTTCATCTCTCAGCCCACTAACCAGAACAGTCAATGGCCCAAACATACTTTCAAGGGGAGCTGAAAAGTGTCAAGGATATCTTCAACATTGGGTGAGCCCACTGCTCTCTGCCACAGAAGTGAAGTAGATAATTGAGATCTTAAAACTAGAGCATACAGCTTGGACTCCAAAACTGTTCTTAGACTGTTTGACTCTGTGGATCACAACAAACTGTGGAATATTCTTAAAGAGACAGGAGTGCCAGACCACTTTACCTGTCTCCTGAGAAACCTGAATGTGGATCAAGAAACAACAGAACCAGACATGGAGCAATTGACTGGTTCAAAATTGGAAAAGAAGTCTGATAAGGCTATATAGTGTCATCTTGCTTATTTAACTTCAATGCAAAGTACATCACGTGAAATGCCAGGCTGGATGAATCACAAGCTGGACTCAAGATTGCTGGCAGAATTATCAAAACTTTCAGATATGCAGATGATATTAATATCACTCTAATGGCAGAACTGGAATAGGTGAATTTAACTCAGATGACCATTATATCTACTACTGCAGGCAGGAATCCCTCAGAAGAAATGGAGTAGCCATCATAGTCAACAAAAGAGTCAAAATGCAGTACTTGGATGCAATCTCAAAAACGACAGAATGATCTCTGTTCGTTTCCAAAGCAAATCATTCAATATCACAGAAATCCAAGTCTATGCCCCAAGCAGTAATGCGGAAGAAGCTGAAGTTGAACGGTTCTGTGAAGACCTACAAGACCTTTTAGAACTAACACCCAAAAAGATGTCTTTTTCATTATAGGGGACTGGAATGCAAAAGTAGGAAGTCAAGAAACACCTGGAGTAACAGGCAAATTTGGCCTTGGAATAAGGAATGAAGCAGGACAAAGACTAATAGAGTTTTGCCAAGAAAATGCACTGGTCATAACAAACACCCTCTTCCAACAACACAGGAGAGGACTCTACACATGGACATCACCAGATGGTCAACACTGAAATCAGATTGATTATATTCTTTGCAGCCAAAGATGGAGAAGCTCTATACAGTCAGCAAAAACAAGACCAGGAGCTGACTGTGGCTCAGATCATGAACTCCTTATTGCCAAGTTCAGACTTAAATTGAAGAAAGTAGGGAAAACCACTAGACCATTCAGGTATGACCTAAATCAAATCCCTTATGATTATACTGTGGAAGTGAGAAATAGATTTAAGGGCTTAGATCTGATAGACAGAGTGCCTGATGAGGTATGGAATGAAGTTTGTGACATTGTACAGGAGACAGGGATCAAGACCATCCCCATGGAAAAGAAATGCAAAAAAGCAAAATGGCTGTCTGAGGAGGCCTTACAAACAGCTGTGAAAAGAAGAGAAGTGAAAAGCAAAGGAGAAAAGGAAAGATATTAGCATCTGAATGCAGAGTTCCAAAGACTAGCAAGAAGAGATAAGAAAGCCTTCTTCAGCAATCAATGCAAAGAAATAGAGGAAAACAACAGAATGGGAAAAACTAGGGATCTTTTCAAGGAAATCAGAGATACCAAGGGAACATTTCATGCAAAGATGGGCTCGATAAAGGACAGAAATGGTATGGACCTAACAGAAGCAGAAGATATTAAGAAGAGATGGCAAGAATACACAGAAGAACTGTACAAAAAAGATCTTCATGACCCAGATAATCACGATGGTGTGATCACTGACCTAGAGCCAGACATCCTGGAATGTGAAGTCAAGTGGGCCTTAGAAAGTATCACTACAAACAAAGCTAGTAGAGGTGATGGAATTCCAGTGGAGCTATTTCAAATCCTGAAAGATGATTCTGTGAAAGTGCTGTACTCAATATGCCAGCACATTTGGAAAACTCAGCAGTGGCCACAGGACTGGAAAAGGTCAGTTTTCATCCCAGTCCCAAAGAAAGGCAATGCCAAAGAATGCTCAAACTACCACACAATTGCACTCATCTCACACGCTAGTAAAGTAATGCTCAAAATTCTCCAGGCCAGGCTTCAGCAATACGTGAACCGTGAACTTCCTGATGTTCAAGCTGGTTTTAGAAAAGGCAGAGGAACCAGAGATCAAATTGCCAACATCTGCTGGATCATGGAAAAAGCAAGAGAGTTCCAGAAAAACATCTACTTCTGCTTTATTGATTATGCCAAAGCCTTTGACTGTGTGGATCACAATAAACTATGGAAAATTCTGAAAGAGATGGGAATACCAGACCACCTGATCTGCCTCTTGAGAAATTTGTATGCAGGTTAGGAAGCAACAATTAGAACTGGACATGGAACAACAGACTGGCTCCAAATAGGAAAAGGTGCACGTCAAGGCTATATATTGTCACCCTGCTTATTTAACTTATATCCAGAGTACATCATGAGAAACGCTGGACTGGAAGAAGCACACGCTGGAATCAAGATTGCTGGGAGAAATATCACTAACCTCAGATATGCAGATGACACCACCCTTATGGCAGAAAGTGAAGAGGAATTAAAAAGCCTCTTTTGAAAGTGAAAGTGGAGAGTGAAAAAGTGGGCTTAAAGCTCAGCATTCAGAAAACAAAGATCATGGCATCCGGTCCCATGACTTCATGGGAAATAGATGGGGAAACAGTGGAAACAGTGTCAGACTTTATTTTTCTGAGCTCCAAAATCACTGCAGATGGTGACTGCAGCCATGAAATTAAAAGACGCTTAGTCCTTGGAAGGAAAGTTATGACCAACCTAGATAGCAAATTCAAAAGCAGAGATATTACTTTGCCAACAAAGGTTCATCTAGTCAAGGCTATGGTTTTTCCTGTGGTCGTGTATGGATGTGAGAGTTGGACTGTGAAGAAGGCTGAGCACCGAAGAATTGATGCTTTTGAACTGTGGTGTTGGAGAAGACTCTTGAGAGTCCCTTGGACTGCAAGGAGATCCAACCTGGCTCTCCAACTGATCCAGTCCTCCTGGATCAGTCCATTCTGAAGGAGATCAGCCCTGGGATTTCTTTGGAAGGAATGATGCTAAAGCTGAAAATCCAGTACTTTGGCCACCTCATGGGAAGAGTTGACTCATTGGAAAAGACTCTGATGCTGGGAGGGATTGGGTTCAGGAGGAGAAGGGGACGACAGAGGATGAGATGGCTGGATGGCATCACTGACTCGATGGACGTGTCTGAGTGAACTCTGGGAGTTGGTGGTGGACAGGGAGGCCTGTGCGCTGCGATTCATGGGGTTGCAAAGAGTCGCACAAGACTGAGCGACTGAACTGAACTGAATGGGAGAAAGTGAAGAGGAACTAAAAAGCCTCTTAATAAGGGTGAAAGAGGAGAGTGAAAAGGCTGGCTTGGAACTCAGCATTCAAAAAACAAAGATCGTGGCACCTGGTCTCACCACTTCATGGCAAATAGAAAGGCAAAAAGTGGAAGTAGTGACATATTTCATTTTCTTGAACTCCAAAATCACTGCAGATGATGATGGCAGCTTTGAAATCAAAAGATGGCTTGTGCCTTGTAAAGAAAGCTATGATAAACCCAGACAGCATATTGAAAAGCAGAGGCATCACTTTGCTGACAACGTTTGTTTTTGGTATTCAGACACTAAGTTGTGTTTGACTTTGTGCTACCCGGTAGACAGCGATTCATGGGGTCGCAAAGAGTCGGACTCGACTGAGCAACTGAACTGAACTGAACTACCTGTTAGATTGCAGCACACCAGGCTCCCTCCACTATCTTCTGGAGTTTGCTCCAGTTCCTGTTCATTGAGTTGATGATGCTATGTAACCATCTCATTCTCTACTGCCTCCTTCTCCTTTTACCTTCAATCTTTTCCAGCATCAGGGACTTTTCCAGTGAGTCAGCTCTTTCCATCAGATGTCAAAGTATTGGTGCTCAAACATCAGCATCAGTCCTTCCAATGAATATTCAAGGTTCATTTTCTTTAGGATTGACTGATTTGATTTCCTTGCAGTCCAAGAGACTCTGAAGAGGCCAGCACCACAATTCAAAAGCATCCATTCTTCAGAGCTCAGCCTTCTTCATGGTCCAGCTCATACATCCGTACACGACTACTGGAAAAAGCCATAGCTTTGACTATATGGAGCAACAACAACTTGGACTGTTTCAGTCTGAAGCAGGTGAACTTAGAATGCCTTCCAAGTTCCATGTGGAAGTTTCTCCAAGTTAGGCTTCAACATGTCCTTCTCTCTGCTTGCTGTAATGTCTTTCTCCCTTTAACAAGTTAAAACTAGGAATGGTAATTTTAGAAGACTCTTACCCACAAAAAATGTGTTAACATTTTGTAGTTTCATAGATGTGTCATTTGGCATGTGATGCCAGGTTGCTTTTTGACTTGGGTAGAGAGAGACTGACAAGTAACTTTCCACATGGGACGAGATAGATAGATAGAAAATATTAAGTGGATCAGCATGATTGGCTCCCTCTGGAGATTCTGGGATTGAGTTTTCTGGGACCGAAGCCTTATTCTTTATACTCCTTTATTACTGTTTACAAGCTTGTTAAGTCTGCATCCATTTTATACCAACGTCATCCTTCATTCAGCTAACCTGAGGCACAGAGCATGCGGTGGGGAGGGGAGGGCAAGGCTGTGTCCCTCTTGCTCCTTGTCAGCCAGCAGGCAGTCACTCACACTGTGTTTTTCAGTCTGGTCTTCGGGCTCAGCGTCCAGATCTCTCTAGTGTATAACAAGTACTACAGTTGCTATTCCTCTCTCCCCAGGTCTCAGAACACCATCAACCATCCTGAACAAAGCCCTGGGAGCTGTAATAAAAAGGTTTTAAAACCTCAGAAAGGAGAGCCTAAGGAAGTACCACCAGAATCAAGGCATATTAGTATCACTCAGTGGAAAAAGCAGGCTCTCCCTTCCGTAAAGAGAGTGCTCACAAGCCCGCCTTTCATGGCATCACAGATTTCCTGAGGCCTGTGGACTAGCAAGTTAGGTCTCATTTTGAGACAAATGATCTGATATAAAAGATGATCCATTGGCAATCAGTCAACGGAGAAAACATTGATAAGCTCCTGGAAAACAAAATACCAACTCCTCTAGGCAAAAAAAGAAGAAAATGTGGATGAAGGCCATATATTACATACAGAGATATATTATATTGCTTGTGGAAGATAGTAACTTTCTCTCTCTCCTTGTGAACTCTCCTTGCCTTCCTTGACTCTGGAATCCTTATTCCAATGATTCTTATGTAGTAGCCCAAAATGTAAACTAAGATTGGTGGCAGGAAGTAGGATGGTTTGTGGGTGGAGCCATGCAATGCTACTAGCTTGGGGTCCTCCCTACCCTCCTCCCTATACCTAGCCCTCTACTGGACCCTGCTGAGACAGCTCTGGAGCAGTCTAGGATTCCAGACAGCATGGTATGAAAATCACAGATCCTGGGTAAGGGCTGCAATAGTACTTTCTTGTATACTCATATAAAAAGTAGTTATTAGTTTATATTTGTTATTCTGGATTTGTTATTAATTATTCCATATTAATGGTTTTCCATCTATTCCTAATTCCTAATGTCTAGGTTTCTGTGTGATCTTACCTCTTCTTATATGTCTAATATAGTCTTATCATTCTGTCCCTTATTTTCCATATGTCAAGATCTCTCCATGCTGTTTTCTCTGACTGTGAGCTAATGCTTTGCATTTACATGAGTAACTTCTACTCACCTTTAGGCCTCAGGTAATGTCTTTTCCTTAGCAACATTCACCAAAACCTGAACTATAATTGAGGCCTTGTTTTATGCTCTCAAAGTGTATTCTTCCTTTTTAACATTTTGTCATGATTTCAGTTATATGTCTTCATGTGATTATCTGCTAAATACCCAGCATCCCCATTAAACTCTAAGCTCCAAGCACAAACATGTATATGACTTATTAATCACTTTTAATTAGTAACTAACAACATTGAGAAATAATGAAAGTTCAGTAAAGATATGCTGAATGAATAAGTGTCATAACTAGATGAGGCTTCCCATAGATGTCTCTTTAAGATCAAATAAAAAGTTATATTTCTAATAGGTTTCCAGTTTATATCAGGTTGATAGTCCAACAGTCAGATTGGGTTTGGCATATAGCATGGTCCTATACTTAGATGGTGCCTTTACTAAAGTACTTTTCCTTGTATGGTAGCATTTTTTTAAAAGCTAGTCTTTTAAAAAATATTGACTTCTTTGGTTGCATCTGCTCTTAGTTGCAGCATGTGGATTTTTTCTTGCAGTGGGCACTCTGGAGCATGCCAGCCCAGTAGTTGAGACTTGCAGGCAGGTCAGTAGTTGTGACTTAGTTGTTCTGCAGCATGTGGGATCTTAGTTCCCTAGTAGGGGTCAAACCCATGTCCCCTGCATTGCAAGGCAGATTCTTAACCACTGGATCACCAAAGAAGTTCCTGTATGGTAGCATTTAATCTTCACACGGATCCTGTGAAGAATGTAAGCTGGTTATCATTATCATCTTGTGCATGGGGGAATGAAGAAATCACTTGAGAAGCTATATGTTTCCTTTGCTCCTAAAGCTAACTAGTGACAGACCTAGAACAAGATGTGATTTTAGCCTGGTGATAATTATTTTTTAAATCACATCTATAGGAGGATCCCAACTTGGATCTTAGTCTTGGAGCTTAATCTATCAGTAATTCGAAATCCAAATACAATATACCACTGGAGAAGGAAATGGCAACCCACTCCAGTACTCTTGCCTGGAAAATCCCATGGGCGGAGGAGCCTGTTAGGCTGCAGTCCATGGGGTCGCTAAGAGTTGGACACGACTGAGAAGCTTCACTTTCACTTTTCACTTTCATGCATTGGAGAAGGAAATGGCAACCCACTCCAGTGTTCTTGCCTGGAGAATCCCAGGGACGGGGGAGCCTGGTGGGCTGCCGTCTATGGGGTTGCACAGAATCGGACACGACTGAAGTGACTTAGCAGCAGCAGCAGCAAGCTAAAGTTGGTACCTCTGATTCATGTCTTCACTTAGGTTCTGGCTTACCTAACTGAGTAAGCAAACACCTTGTCCTCAAGAGGGTTTTTTGGAGGCAAAATCAAGTTGTCATTATATGTCTTTATATATACACAGAAGTATGATATTCTTTCATCACAAATCCAAACACAGCTATGCAAAACCAGCTCCTTACTAAAATATGTGGCAATAACATTGGGACATCTAATTATACACCTGCATCCCAAATACTTGGACAGAATAAGATTGGAGTGTTTCTATGAAACTACTCTGTTAAATGGAATTTCAGCAACCAAAAAGGTTAAAATGTGAATAAAATATTCAGAGGAAGCCTAGTTAAAGGCATTAGTAATGGGGCATAGGAACATGTTATCTTCAATTTGTAGGCATGAATCCAGACTCAATAATTAGTAGCCAAAAATATAT
The DNA here is from genome assembly GCF_029378745.1 of Bos indicus. Taxonomy (NCBI): domain Eukaryota; kingdom Metazoa; phylum Chordata; class Mammalia; order Artiodactyla; family Bovidae; genus Bos; species Bos indicus. The sequence continues at coordinate 62,421,461 of NC_091762.1, read as the reverse complement.
TGCATTTGGGAATTTCAGACACTGATAGAATAATTTGGGATGGAATTCCTCTGTTAAATGGATCACTGTGCACTGATATTTTTCTTTTCAAAAACAACATTTTCCATGTGCATGTATTTTCTCTTCTGATTCCATTTACTCATTACTGACAGGTACTGCTCATGGTTTACTCTTCTGACATGTTTCATGTTGACGCTCACCTGTTTGTAATATATCGAAACTACACTTTAAGACAATTTGCCTCTGAAAATATTTTCATCATTAAAGCAAATCCTTTCAGGATGCCACCTAAGAGAAATTCATTTCTAAGAGAGCAATTACTTATTGTTCATATAGTCTTATCTGAAGAAAGGTCTAGAGTCTTGGATCTCCAAAGGCAACTTCATAGAAAGTGTCATTGGGACTCCGCTGGTGGTCAAGTGGTGAAAAATCTGCCTTGCAATGCAGGGAATGTGGGTTCTATCCCTGGTGGGGGACCTAAGATCCCATGTGTGGTGGGGCAACTAAACCCACAGGCTGCAGCCACTGAGTCCACGGCTACAACTACTGAGCCTGGCCTCTCGGGAGCACGTATGCCACAACTAAAGACCTGTGCACCACAGAGAAAGATTTCACATGATGCAATGAAGATCCTGCGTGCTGCAACTAAGACCCAACACAGCCAAATAAATAAAAGTAAATGTTAAAAAAAAAAAAGTGCCATCGTGTTCTCATAATGTTCTGGAAAGACTGTAGCATATTGAGAAAGAGATCATTTTGAGCTCTCTCATATCTCCAGGATATACCCCAAAACATTTACTGCTAAGTAGAAAAGGATTGCTCATGCTCAGTTGCTCAGTCAGTTCCAACTCTTTGCGACCCCATGTATTATAGTCTGCCAGGCTACCTCTGTCCATGGGGTTTCCCAGGCAAGAATACTGGATTGGGTTGCCATTTCTGTGCATTGTGCCAAAACAAAGATCAGAAAGAGAGCTAGGAGAAAAATAAGACAAAACCAAGAAGAGAGCTCTTGGCATAGGGCTTGTACTTCCCATCCTCAGCATACATCTTTGTTTTAGTTGGAGGGCATGGAGTAGTCTCTAAGATACTGATGGCTCTGGGTCAAATAGAGAAGGAAATGAGTCAAAATTGTATGAGGTAATGCATTACAGAAGCAAAATGTTTATATGCAGACCTAGCTGATTCTGAAAAATTACCATTGCAATTGGTGGTTTTACAGATAATGCCAAAGAATAGACTAAGACAGGCCACAGAGCCTCACCTTTATTGATCCCTAGAAATAGTGGATCTAGATTAAGCTTAAGGTTTGAGGAAGTCTGTAATGCCTTAAATGCCACTCCCTCTGTTGCATCTGTTCACTGGTGATGTAGAGCACTTCACTTAGGAAAATAAGTACCTTCCACAAGCACTCAATTTAGTTGTTTGAAAAAGTAATTGGAGAAAAACAGATTCTTGTTCAGTCTGAAATTCAGAAGAAACTCTTGGCAGCCTTATGAATGATGAGACTTCCACCTTCCATGTCGAAATTGCTGGCCCTGTTGCTGATATCCATAAATTAAGCAGCTGGGTTGTTGTTGTTGTTTTTTCTTTTGCAGTGAGGCACACAGTGCTCACAATGCACAATAGGCCCCTTAGAAGTATGTCTAATCTGTCTATTCCCATTAAAAAAAAGAGCAAACTGGATAGAGGATCATAAACAGAGTCAGTTACAGTACATCTGTACAAAACTGGAGAGTTAAGTTCCAAGAGGATTTACATTGGGAAAATCCCCAAAGCAATAAAAAGAGACAAGCACAAACGCATCCACACTCCAAATCATAAGGCTAAGTCTGCTCTCAAGCCAACATGCTGATTCAAAGGATTGGAAAGCTTGTGCTTAATAAAACATCCAAATAGTTGTGTTCACAGTATCATGGGTTGCTTATAATGACTGTTTCACTGAGAAGGAGGGACCACATGAAATTATTTTATTATGCAGTCTGCTAATTTAAGACGTCTACCTTCTTGCTATAGTGGTTTCATGATTTGAAGACCCTATCAACAAGCAGAACATTGATTTTTCCCCCACTCCAGTACAGTCTCAGAATAGATCTTTCACCAAAGCTGGGAGACATTAGTTCTTTTACAATAATGATAGACTTCAATCACCATGTTATCACTTTAAATTTGGGGCAGCAAGCACAATTAATAACTTTGTGCAGGTCTAAGTACTTATTTAGGAGAGAAGTTTGCTGTGGTCGGAGTCATCCAGGCTGGGAGTTATGGCACTCTCTGGTTCACGCTCATCTTTGCATGACAGAACAGGCAGCAACCTGGAGCATTTACAGGGGGATGAGACTTGGCTGTGTTTATAAGTAACACCTGTGTTTATCTGTGCTTAGAGATGCCAGATACTCTTTTGTGAAGAATAGCTGAATTTTCACCAATACGCTAGTCATTTTTGAGGAAGGCTTATGGTATCATTTTGTCTTCCAAGAATTCTTCTTTTCTCCAGCTTTCTACATTTAGTTAGATTTGAATAGAATTAGAAATGTTTAGAATCAGTCATTGTAGGGCTGAATTTCTAAACCTAAGTGATAGAAATAACATTTTAAAAAGGATAATCCTCTTAATTTACTTTAGAAAGAGATTTACTTCTTCTGTATGCTCGTTTTATCTCTCTCCCTCTCTCCAAGCAACCATGTACATGTTTTTGGAGGCATAACAGCTCTAACCTGTCCAGTAGCAGATGTATTGAAATGCCTCACTATTGTGATTGCAGTTCAAGGTTTACTTCAGACCTTGAGCTCGTTAGGGAAATACTTGACATCTCAACTCCAATTATGTAGTAGTTACCAAGCTACAAAGGCCACACATAACTGCCTGCAACTGGTTATAGTTGGAGAGGATCAGAAGAACAATAGCAGAGGACTGCATTTCTCTTAATCTCCAAAAACAACAGTACCTCAGGTCATGGTTCCTTTCCAAAATATACTGAAGTGCTGGAAAACAATAGAACTCCTTTCAGATTAGAAGCAACTGAAATATTTCTTCAAATTGAAAATGTAATAAAGTCATCTCTACAAAGTCTTACAGACCTACATTTGTCTCTTGTTTCTTTCTTTCTTTTTCTTAACTGTTTAGAAAGCATTCTTCTTCTTTTTTTCCAGAAAGATTCAGTTACTGAATTGCTATCTGGTTATACCTCTCCTTCAAATGGCAACCCACTCCAGTGTTCTTGCCTTGAGAATCCCAGGGACAGAGGAGCCTGGTGAGCTGCCGTCTATGGGGTCGCACAGGGTCGGACAAGACTGAAGTGACTTAGCAGCAGCAGCAGCAGCATACCTCTCCTTCACTTTTCTCTTTCTCTTCCTTGTCCAGTCTTGATTCTGAGTCAGTCTGCCAAGGTGTTTCATTGCCAAGGGTGGACTTTGTTTCCCAAGGGTTTTGTTTGTGAAAACAAACTACTTCTTCACATATGATTTCTTTAAAAATTATTTTCTATTTTACTGTTCTGTAGTTGAACTGTTATCAATATAATAACTTTACCTTTCTGGGGACTGTTTTATCAATACCTTCTTTATTTTCACAGAGGAATCCTCATGCTTTCCATGGGTTTCATAAAGAAAGTAATATTTATTTGCAAATGAATACTTTTTCATTATAAATATGGATTCTAAATTGTCTTTTCAAACATTCATTCTATATGATTCCAACTCTATGACATTCTGGAAAAAACAAAAACATGGAGACAATGAAAAAGATCTGTGGTTGCCAGACTGGGGAGTTGGGGGCAGATAACAGAGCACAGAGGGGTTTTAGGGCAGTTAAAATATTCTGCATGATATTATAGTGACGGATATTTGTTATTATGCATTTGTCAATTTGTCCAAACCCATTGGGCTTCCCTAGTGGCTCATATGGTAAAGAATCCACCTGCAATGCAAGAGACTTGGGTTTGATTCCTGGGTTGGGAAGATCCCCTGAAGGAGGGCATGGTAACCTACTCTAGTATTCTTGCCTGGATAATCCCCATGGACAAAGGAGCCTGGCAGGCTACAGTCCATAGAGTTGCAAAGAGTCGTACATGACTGAGAGACTAAGCACAGCACAGCACACTGAATATACAACACCAAGAGTGAGCCCTTAGGTATAATATGAACTTCAGATGATTATGATGTATCAATGTAGTCATCTCTGGTGAAAAGTAATCATTTTTGTGAATGATATTAAGAATGAAGGACACTGTACATATATGAGAGCAGGAGATATATGGTAAATCTCTGTACTTTCTTCTCAATTTTGTTAACCTAAAACTGCTTTTTACATAATTATTTAAAAAATTTTCATTACTAATATGTTGTATTTCCTTCTATTTTTTTTTCTACCAGAATAGATGTATTTTCTTTCCTTCAACACTGTAGTCTAAGAATTTTCCTATGTTTTTGAAAGGAGAGTATAAAGAACTCATGTACCTATGACTCTGCTTCAACAGTTATACTCATTTGACCAATCTTTTTTCACTTCTTCATTTTAAAATCTTCTATGAAAATGTAGTAGATATCATGCATTTATATAACTCTTTCCCTGTTGATATTAGACTAGTTTTAGTTTTCCATTCTGAAGGCAAATGCAGTGATTAAACTGATTTTTTTTTTTTTTTTTTTTTAACATTCTTTGCCTCCTCACATTTAGGTTTATTTCCTTGAGTTCAGAGGCTACTTTTCATACTCTTGACATATATTGCTGAATTATTTTCTAATAGCCTTGAGCAATTTTTGCTTTCAACCACAATTTTATTTTATGTAATTAAAATGTTATAGGTTAAAGATTGTTTGTATTTGGTTTACTTGGTTTTTCTTTTAATACTGGAAACCCTGAACAGTTTTGAATGGCTTTCATTAGTTTTCATTCTAATTGGGCTTTCTCATTTGTAAGCTGTCCTTGCACTTTGCTTATCTACTTATAGGGTTTTCAAAATGTTTAACTCATATATTTTCTATATGACATCTCTATATACTAAGGATATTAACCATTTGTGAAAGTGCAAGTTGCTCAAATGTGTCCCACTCTTTGCAACCCCATGAACTATAGCCTAGTTACTATGGACTATAGGCTCCTCTGTCCGTGGAATTCTTCAGGCCAGAATACTGGAATGGGTAGCTGTTCCCATCTCCAGGGGATCTTCCCAACCCAGGGATCGAAACCAGGTCTCCTGCATTGCAGGCAGATTATTTACCATCTGAGGCACCAGGGAAGCCCATTAACCATTTCTGAAGGACAATTTTTAAAAGACAAAACTAGATAATTTTTTTAAGTGAAAAAGTGATGTTAAAAGATTTTAAATCTGCGGAGACTTGACTTGTCAAAGTTTGAGCATACCTGGGTGAGTGCAGTGGATAGTGATTAGTGCCATGGCTTCAACAGTCTTCTTAGTGGAAATCTCCTCTAGGAACATTGATGAATCTTTTATTTCTTGACATTGGAACGCAGATATATGAGGGTATATGGACAAACTGTGAGAAAACTATGTACAGAATTTTAACCCCTCAATCTTGGAATTATTAAAATGCATTTTAAAATAATGCATCTCCTAAATAGCTATCCTCTATTTTTTTATATTCCATTTAAATATAGGGTGGGTCAGGTTAGGGGTTTTCAAAGAGTCTGTGATAGGTGGTTTTTGATTCCCAGACCTGTTTCAGTAAGAGCTGTGCTAGTTTGTCTGGCACCAGTCCTAGCCCTCGCTTTGATATTTTGGTGACTGTTTACCTTCAGATATGCAATTACTGTTTATAAATGAGGAATGCTGCCATTTCCTCTTCACTCGCCCCCTGACGATTAGAAAAGAGATAATAGAGAATAGAATTTGAATGATGGAAGTTCACTTCAGTCGCTCAGTCGTATCCAGCTCTTTGTGAACCCATGGACTACAGCATACCAGGCCTCCCTATCCATCAACAACTCTCAGAGTTTACTCAAACTCATGTCCATTGAGTGGGTGATACCATCCAACCATCTCATCCTCTGTTGTTCCCTTCTCCTCTCGCCTTCAATATTTCCCAGCATCAGGGTCTTTTCAAATGAGTCAGCTCTTTGCATCAGGTGGCCAAATTATTGGAATTTCAGCTTCAAATTCAGTCCTTCCAATGAACACTCAGGACGGATCTTCTTTAGGATGGACTGGTTGGATCTTCTTGCAGTACAAGCGACTCTCAAGAGTCTTCTCCAACACCACAATTCAAAAGCATCAATTCTTCGGCACTCAGCTTTCTTTATAGTCCAACTCTCACATCCATACGTGACTACTGGAAATCCATAGCCTTGACTAGATGCAGATCTTTGTTGGCAAAATAATGTCTCTGCTTTTTAATATGCTATCTAGCTTGGTCATAACTTTTCTTCCAAGGAGTAAGTGTCTTTTAATCTCATGGCTGTAGTCACCATCTCCAGTGATTTTGGAGACCCCCAAATAAAGTCTGCCATTGTTTCCACTGTTTCTCCCTCTATTTGCATGAAGTGATGGGACCGGATGTCATAATTTTAGTTTTCTTAATGTTGAACTTTAGGCCAACTTTTTCACTCACCTTTTTCACTTTCATCAAGAAGCTCTTTAGTTCCTCTTCACTTTCTGCCATAAGGGTGGTAGCATCTGCATATCTGAGTTTATTAATATTTCTCCCAGCAATCTTGATTCCAGCTTGTGCTTAAACGGACTGGAATGGGTGAATTTAACTCAGATCAGATCAGTCACTCAGTTGTGTCTGACTCTTTGCGACCCCATGAATCGCAGCATGCCAGGCCTCCCTGTCCATCACCAACTCCTGGAGTTCACCCAGACCCACGTTCATCGAGTCAGTGATGCCATCCAGCCATCTCATCCTCTGTCGTCTCCTTCTCCTCTTGCCCCCAAACACTCCCAGCATCAGAGTCTTTTCCAATGAGTCAACACTTCGCATGAGGTGGCCAAAGTCCTGGAGTTTCAGCTTTAGCATCATTCGTTCCAAAGAAATCCCAGGGCTGATCTCCTTCAGAATGGACTGGTTGGATCTACTTGCAGTCCAAGGGACTCTCAAGAGTCTTCTCCAAAACCACACTTCTTTGTGTTTTTTTCAAATGATGAAATGTCCTTTTCATTATAGGGGACTGGAATGCAAAAGAAGGAAGTCAAGAAACACCTGGAGTAATAGGCAAATTTGGCCTTGGAATAAGGAATGAAGCAGGGCAAAGACTAATAGAGTTTTGCCAAGAAAATGCACTGGCCATAACAAACACCCTTTTCCAACAACACAAGAGAAGACTCTACACATGGACATCACCAGATGGTCAGCACTGAAATCAGATTGATTATATTCTTTGCAGCCAAAGATGGAGAAGCTCTACACAGTCAGCAAAAACAAGACCAGGAGCTGACTGTGGCTCAGACCATGAACTCCTTACTGCCAAATTCAGACTTAAATTGAAGAAAGTAGGGAAAACCTTAGACCATTCAGGTATGACCTAAATCAAATCCCTTATGATTATACTGTGGAAGTGAGAAATAGATTTAAGGGCCTAGATCTGATAGATAGAGTGCCTGATGAGCTATGGAATGAGGTTTGTGACATTGTACAGGAGACAGGGATCAAGACCATCCCCATGGAAAAGAAATGCAAAAAAGCAAAATGGCTGTCTGAGGAGGCCTTACAAATAGCTGTGAAAAGAAGAGAAGCGTAAAGCAAAGGAGAAAAGGAAAGATATAAGCATCTGAATGCAGAGTTCCAAAGACTAGCATGAAGAGATAAGAAAGCCTTCTTCAGCAATCGATGCAAAGAAATAGAGGAAAACAACAGAATGGGAAAGACTAGAGATCTTTTCAAGAAAATCAGAGATACCAAAGGAACATTTCATGCAAAGATGGGCTCGATAAAGGACAGAAATGGTACGGACCTAACAGAAGCAGAAGATATTAAGAAGAGATGGCAAGAATACACAGAAGAACTGTACAAAAAAGATCTTCACAACCCAGATAATCATGATGGTGTGATCACTAGCCTAGAGCCTGACATCCTGGAATGTGAAGTCAAGTGGGCCTCAGAAAGCATCACTACGAACAAAGCTAGTGGAGGTGATAGAATTCCAGTTGCGCTATTCCAAATCCTGAAAGATGATGCTGTGAAAGTGCTGCACTCAATATGCCAGCACATTTGGAAAACTCAGCAGTGGGCACTACACTGGAAAAGGTCAGTTTCCATTCCAATCCCAAAGAAACGCAATTTCAAAGAATGCTCAAACTACCGCACAATTGCACTCATCTCACACGCTAGTAAGTAATGCTCAAAATTCTCCAAGCCAGGCTTCAGCAATATGTGAACCGTGGACTTCCTGATGTTCAAGCTGGTTTTAGAAAAGGCAGAGGAACCAGAGATCAAATTGCCAACATCCGCTGGATCATTGAAAAAGTAAGAGAGTTCCAGAAAAACATCTATTCCTGCTTTATTGACTATGCCAAAGTCTTTGACTGTGTGGATCACAATAAACTGTGGAAAATTGCGGAAGAGATGGGAATACCAGACCACCTGATCTGCCTCTTGAGAAATTTGTATGCAGGTCAGGAAGCAACAGTTAAACTGGACATGGAACAACAGAGTGGTTCCAAATAGGGAAAGGAGTTCGTCAAGGCTGTATATTGTCACCCTGTTTATTTAACTCATATGCAGAATACATCATGAGAAACGCTGGACTGGAAGAAACACAAGCTGGAATCAAGATTGCCAGGAGAAATATCAGTCACCTCAGATATGCAGATGACACCACCCTTATGGCAGAAAGTGAAGAGGAACTCAAAAGCCTCTTGATGAAAGTGAAAGTGGAGAATGAAAAAGTTGGCTTAAAGCTCAACATTCAGAAAATGAAGATCATGTCATCCGGTCCCATCACTTCATGGGAAATAGATGGGGAAACAGTGGAAACAGTGTCAGACTTTATTTTGGGGGGCTCCAAAATCACTGCAGATGGTGACTGCAGCCATGAAATTAAAAGACGCTTACTCCTTGGAAGGAAAGTTATGACCAACCTAGATAGTATATTGAAAAGCAGAGACATTACTTTGCCAACAAAGGTTCGTCTAGTCAAGGCTCTGGTTTTTCCTGTGGTCATGTATGGATGTGAGAGTTGGACTGTGAAGAAGGCTGAGTGCTGAAGAATTGATTACTGTGATATTGAATGGTTTGCATTGAAAACAAACAGAGATCTTTCTGTCGTTTTTGAGATTGCATCCAAGTACTGTATTTCAGACTCTATTGTTGACCATGATGGCCACTCCATTTCTTCTGAGGGATTCCTGCCCATAGTAGTAGATATAATGGTCATCTGAGTTCAATTCACCCATTCCAGTCCATTTCAGTTCGCTGATTCCTAGAATGTCGACATTCACTCTTGCCGTCTCTTGTTTGACCACTTTCAATTTGCCTTGATTCATGGACCTGACATTCCAGGTTCCTATGCAGTATTGCTCTTTACAGCATCGGACCTTGCTTCTATCACCAGTCACATCCACAGCTGGGTATTGTTTTTGCTTTGGCTCCATCCCTTCATTCTTTCTGGAGTTATTTCTCCACTGATCTCCAGTAGCATATTGGGCACCTACTGACCTGGGGAGTATCTCTTTCAGTATCCTATCATTTTGCCTTTTCATACTGTTCATGGGGTTCTCAAGGCAAGAATACTGAAGTGGTTTGCCATTCCCTTCTCCAGTGGACCACATTCTGTCAGATCTCTCCACTATGACCTGCCCATCTTGGGTTGCCCCATGGGCATGGCTTAGTTTCATTGAGTTAGACAAGGCTGTTGTCCTAGTGTTATTAGACTGACTAGTTTTCTGTGAGTATGGTTTCAGTGTGTCTGCCCTCTGATGCCCTCTTGCAACACCTACCATCTTACTTGCATTTTTCTTACCTTGAGCGTGGGTATCTCTTCAAGGCTACTCCAGCAAAGTGCAGCCAACGCTCCTTACCTTGGATGAGGGGTATCTCCTCACCGCCGCCCTTCCTGACCTTCAACGTGGGATAACTCCTCTAGGCCCTCCTGTGCCCATGCAGCCATGGTGTGGAGTTGGTCCTCCCGGCCACCGCCCCTGATGACCACTATATCTACTACTGTGGGCAAGAATCCCTTAGAAGAAATGGAGTAGCCATCATAGTCAAAAAAAAGTCTGAAATGCAGTACTTTGATGCAGTCTCAATAATGACAGAATGATCTCTCTTCATTTCCAAGGCAAACCATTCAATGTCACAGTAATCCAAGTCTATGCCCCAACCAGTAATGCTGAAGAAGCTGAAGTTGAACCATTCTGTGAAGACCTACAACACTTTCTAGAATTAACACCCCAAAAAGCCGTGCTTTTCATTATAGGGGACTGGAATGCAAAAGTAGGAAGTCAAGAAACACCTGGGGTAACAGGCAAATATGGCCCTGGAGTACAGAATGAAGCAGGGCAAAGGCTAATAGCATTCTGCCAAGAGAATGCACTGGTCATAGCAAACACTATCTTCCAACAACATAAGAGAAGACTCTACACATGGACATTACCAGATGGTCAACACTGAAGTCAGATTGATTATATTCTTTGCAGCCAAAGATGGAGAAGTTCTATGCAGTCAGCAAAAACAAGACTACAAGCTGACTGTGGCTCAGATCTTGAACTCCTTATTGCCAAATTCAGACTTAAATTGAAGAAAGTGGGGAAAACCACTAGACCATTCAGGTATGACCTAAATCAAATCCTTTATGACTATACAGTGGAAGTGAGAAATAGATTTAAGGGACTAGATCTGATAGACAGAGTGCCTGAAGAAATATGCATGGAGGTTCATGACATTGTACAGGGGACAGGGAGCAATACCATCCCCAAGAAAAAGAAATGCAAAAGAGCAAAATGGCTGTCTGAGGAGGCCTTACAAATAGCTGAGAAAAGAGAAGCCAGAAACGAAGGAGAAAAGGAAAGATTTATTCATTTGAATGCAGAATTACAAAGACTAGCAAGGAGAATAAGAAAGACTTCATCAGTGATCAGTACAAAGAAATAGAGGAAAACAATAGAATAGGAAAGAAAGAAGGAAAAGTGACAGAAAATGTTCTCTGAAGAGCCATGTATGTTTGACACCATAAGAAATAGCCCCATAGGTCTGAAAAGTCTGTTGTGATGATAGGAGGTAAGGCTTTACTGTGGATAAGCTGCCATATACTGTAGAATGTGAAAATATCTGTCTTAATACAAAGCTGTGTGCATTAATGCATTCAATAGTTATTTCTGTCAGTTCTGAGAGGAACCTAGCAGAATAAATTCAAATGCATATTTTAGGAATATCAATTCTATGAACATTCCTAACCTTTCCCTTCTCCTTCATCTAATATCAAACTTACCTGTTTTTGTTCTGGGGGATCTTTGTCAAGCACATCCTAGATGATTATAGTTAATTAGTTAAACAAGACTGTAGAAAGATATTAATAGCTTATGATGATTTAATGAGATACATCCTAGCCTCACTCAATAACATGGTAGTTTTAACAAGAGTCTTTGATGCTTCAATTCAAAAACATGACTCATGGTAGAAGTTTAAGGAACTATGAAATGCTGCTGGTAAGTGCAGTGGTGGTGGCAATCTGATCAGAATTTTTACAGAGAATTTATATTAGTCTTTAAAATTGTCCACCAAGGAGGCCATCTACTTTATCTATGGAGAAATGCCATGTATGTATATATGTGTATATATATCTATATCTATAGATATGTAGTCTATATAGCATATAGACTTTCTCAGAATTTCCCTCTCTCTCTCTTTCACACACAGACACAATTTATGTAGCACTTCAGCTAAAAATGCCTATAAGAAAATTTAGTTTGAATTCGTTTTACTCTAGCACATGTAAAATTTTAAGGATACTATCATTAATTCAGATTAAAACAGAAAAATCTATTTATTCTCATTCAATGCTAAGGCTAACTTTTCTATATTTATGGAAAATAAATTTTGCTGAAGAGAAAAAAAATTTGGTCATTCTGCCAGTACCTAGCAGTGTCATCTAGTCATGTTCTTTAACTACTCAGACCCTCAGTTTACTTATCTGAAAAAAAAAAAAAAAGGTCAATAGTACCTATCATAGAGGATTGTTTTGAGAATGAATCAAGATAAGTACATTTTATTACACTATATACATTGTAATAAGCTACTGATATAACTGATATAGTAACTGGAATATGAGAATTGTAATTTAAAAAAGAAAAGGAATTTGGATTCTGACACACTGAATTTCTTTTCACTATTTGTTTGCTAGAAATAGTTGAATCAAAGGTGATAAAAACCATAAGCCTAGATTTATTAAAGTGTACTTGGTTGATGACCTCTAAAAGGTTATATTTACTTATTTCAAAGGCTTGAAGGAATAGGTTTTATGGGGTTGCATTTCTTGTATTGTATTCTTGGTGATATGGTGAGTTTCTTCTAGTATCTGCCTGTCAGGAGAACTGACTTCTTAACAAATTCCAGGGGTAGCTGTGAAGACGAAAGCTGTCAGTAACTTCCCATTAAGTTTCAAGCTTCAGTCTAGCATGGAGAATGTGCTAGTCTCTGTGATGGATGATCCTTCCCCAATGCTGCATTTGAAATGGTTTTCTGTTGTGAATAGTTAATCTTATTGAGTTCAAATTGAAACTTTCTCAGAATTCACATACATTTCAGTTTTGAAAGCTAATCCAACTATGGCTAAGATATTTAGGATTCAATTTTGCAAATCATACTTTTTATACTATTATGGAAGGTGTGTGTACTTTCTTATTTTGAAGAAAAATATAGAAATTATTAATGTGATTTTAGGTGAGGGCTTTTTAAAAGATCTGTGAATCCTTTTTGAGGACAGAATTATTTTACTATCAACAGCTGAAATAATGCCCCAAATAAGATGAAATTTAATATTCCATTTTACTTAATAATTTTAGGGGAGGGTGTCTTAATTGTTTTGGTAAACTGTTTGACATTAAAACAATCTATGGAAAGAGTTCAATCTTTCAGGGAGATGGTCTTCATTTGAAATTGCATCAGTGGAATATTTCTTACACAGGACTGTGGAGTTTTTCTGTTGTGGTTATGGTTTAAAGACTGTGAAACTTTTCAGATACTGGATGAATTGTGGTCTGATTCTCTTCACCAGGTTGATGGATTTCCATCTTTGTAATCTGAATGAAATGAGTTCACTATTTGGGTCCTTTGAAACCTAATTGGTAGAAGTGTTGGGTGCAGCTTTGGGAGTGAATACAGAAAGTGAAGAGAAACTAAAAAGCCTCTTGATGAAAGTGAAAGAGGAGAGTGAAAAAGTTGATTTAAAGCTCAACATTCAGAAAACTAAGATCATGGCATCTTGTCCCATCACTTCATGGGAAATAGATGGGGAAACAGTGGAAACAGTGTCAGACTTTATTTTTTGGGGATCCAAAATCATTGAAGATGGTGTTTGCAGCCATGAAATTAAAAGACGCTTACTCTTTGGAAGGGAAGTTATGACCAAACTAGATAGCATTTTTTATAGCAGAGATATTACTTTGCCAACAAAGGTTTGTCTAATCAAGGCTATGGTTTTTCCCATGGTCATGTATGGATGTGAGAGTTGGACTGTGAAGAAAGCTGAGCACCGAAGAATTGATGCTTTTGAACTGTGGTGTTGGAGAAGACTCTTGAGAATCCCCTGGACTGCAAGGAGATCCAACCAGTCCATCCTAAAGGAGACCAGTCTTGGGTGTTCATTGGAAGCACTGATGCTGAAGCTAAACTCCAATACTTTGGCCACTTCATGTGAAGAGCTGACTCATTGGAAAAGACCCTGATGCTGGGAGGGATTGGGGGCAGGAGGAGAAAGGGACAACAGAGGACGAGATGTCTGGATGGCAACACTGACTCGATGGACATAAGTCTGAGTGAATTCCGGGAGTTGGTGATGGACAGGGAGGACTGGCGTGCTGCGATTCATGGGGTCGCAAAGAGTCGGACATGACTGAGTGACTGAACTGACTAACTGACACTGCTATTTCACTATGCCATACAAAGGATCCTAGAATGCTCTAGATAATTTTTGCCTAAAGTATGTGGATAAAATGATAGAATGTACTAGAGATGATCTCACAACTCTTGATATTTAATAATGGGTCAGTTGAGTTCAGTTCAGTCGCTTAGTTGGGTAAGTCTCCATGCAACTACATGGACTGCAGGCCACCCTATTCATTGCCAACTCCCACAGTTCACTCAAACTCATGTCCGTTGAATCGGTGATGCCATCCAACCATCTCATCCTCTGTCGTCTCTTTCTCCTGCCCTCAATCTTTCTCAGCATCAGGTTCTTTTCCAATGAGTCAGCTCTTCTCATCAGGTGGCCAAAGTATTGGAGTTTCAGCTTCAACATCAGTCTTTCCAATGAACACTCAGGACTGATCTCCTTTAGGATGGACTAGTTGGATCTCCTTGCAGTCCAAGGGACTCTCAAGAATCTTCTCCAACACCACAGATCAAAAGCATCAATTCTTCAGCATTCAGCTTTCTTTGTAGTCCAACTCTCACATCCATACAACACTGCTGGAAAAACCATAGCCTTGACTAGACAGACCTTATAGGCAAAGTTATGTCTCTGCTTTTCAATATGCTGTCTAGGCTGGTCATAACCTTTTTTCCAGGGAGTATGCATCTTTTAATTTCATGGCTGCAGTCACCATCTTCATTGATTTTGGAGTCCCCCAAAATAAAGTCTGCCACTGTTTCCTCATCTCTTTGCTATGAAGTGATGGGACTGGATGCCATGATTTTAGTTTTCTGAATGCTGAGCTTTAAGCCAACTTTTTCACTCTCCTCTTTCAATTTCATCAAGAGGCTCTTTAGTTCTTCACTTTCTGCCATAAGGGTGATATCATCTGCATATCTGAGGTTATTGGTATTTCTCTCAGCAACCTTGATTTCCACTTGTGCTTCATCCAGCCCAGCATTTCTCATGATGTACTCTGCATATAAGTTAAATAAGCAGGGTGAAAATACACAGCCTTGACATACTCCTTTTCCTATTTGGAACCAGTCTGTTGTTCCATGTCCAGTTCTAACTGTTGCTTCCTGACCTGTATATAGGTTTCTCAAGAGGCTGGTCAGGTGGTCTAGTATTCCCATCTCATTCAGAATTTTCCATAGTTTATTGTGTCCACACAGTCAAGGCTTTTCATAGTCAATAAAGCAGAAATAGATGTTTTCTGAAACTCTCTTGCTTTTTTGATGATCCAGCAGATGTTAGCAATTTGATCCTAGGTTCCTCTGTCTTTTCTAAAACCAGCTTGAACATCTGGAAATTCACAGTTCACATACTGCTGAAGCCTGGCTTGGAGAATTTTGAGCATTACTTTGCTAGCATGTTAGATGAGTGCAATTGTGTGATAGTTTGAGCATTCTTTGGCATTGCCTTTCTTTGGAATTGGAATGAAAACTAACCTTTTCCAGTCCTGTGGCCATTGCTGAGTTTTCCAAATTTGCTGGCATATTGAGTGCAGCACTTTCACAGCATCATCCTCACAATTTGAAATAGCTCAACTGGAGTTCCATCACCTCCCCTAGCTTTGTTCATAATGATGCTTCCTAAGGTCCACTTGACTTCACATTCCAGGTTGTATCTCTCTTGGTGAGTGTTCACACCATCATGAATATCTGGGTCTTGAAGATCTTTTTTATACAGTTCTGTGTATTCTTGCTGTCTCTTCTTAATGTCTTCTGCTTCTGTTAGGTCCATCCCATTACTGTCCTTTATCGAGCTCATCTTTGCATGAAATGGTCCCTTGGTATTTCTGGTTTTCTTGATGAGATCTCTAGTCTCTCATTCTTTTGTTTTCTTCTATTTCTTTGCACTGATCACTGAGGAAGGCTTTCTGATCTCTCCTTGTTTTTCTTTGGAATTCTGCATTCAAATGGATGCATCTTTCCTTTTCTCCTTTGCTTTTGGCTTCTCTTCTTTTCACAGCTATTTGTAAGACAGCCATCTTGATTTTTTGCATTTCTTTTTTTTTGGGGTGGTCTTGATCCCTCCCTTTTTCTCGGGGATGGTCTCCTATACAGTGTCACAAACCTCTGTGCATAGTTCATCAGGCTCTCTGTCTATCAGAACTAGTCCCTTAAATGTATTTCTCACTTTCACTGTGTAATTGTTAAGGATTTTATTTATATCATACCTGAATGGTCTAGTGGTTTTCCCTACTTCAATTTAAGTCTGAATTTGACAATAAGGAGTTCATTATCTGAGCCACAGTCAGCTCCTGGTTTTGTTTTTGCTGACTGCATAGAGCTTCTCCATTTTTGGCTGCAAAGAATATAATCAATCTGATTTCAGTGTTGACCATCTTGTGATGTCCTTGTGTAGAGTCTTCTCTTATGTTGTTGGAAGAGAGTGTTTTCTAACACCAGTGCGTTCTCTTGGCAGAACTCTATTAGCCTTTGCCTTGCTTCATTCTGTATGCCAAGGCCAAATTTGCCTTTTACTTCAGGCAAATGGGTAGAAAACATAATAATTAATGACTGGGGCTTTTGACTCAACTGATTTTTGTGCAGATCTTGCCTCTATTGTTCCATGCCTAAATGGCTCTGGACAAATATCTGACTGCTGTCTCCATATTCATGTCTACAAATAGGGTTAATAACTCCTACCTCCAAATTTTTTTAGAATTATATAAATTTATACAAAGTACTTAGTAGAATCTTAGACTTTATTGGTATGTGATAAACTGAACTTTCTTTATGTATATATTTCCCAAGGTAAACTTTTTCCTCACTTATTAATCCTTTCCCTTTCCCCACTATTATGGACTGACAGAAAGAATGCTATTTGGGGTATAATAGAAAATCTTTCTCAGATTTTTCTCCCACAGAGAATAAAGAATACAGCAAAAGGACCTGTATTCTTGGGCCATCATTATCCTCAGTGTCTGACTGATGAGGAGCAAATGCATGGCCATATTTGAATGCCCAGCTATTTCCTACAGTAACAGTCAAGGTCAAAATGATACTATCGGCCATCAAAAAGTGTAATCTGTTGGAACTTAAAAAGCTGTAACTAGAAATCCTTCCCCTTCTTATAGATACTATCCTTTAAGGCCAGTCTTAAAGCTTTTTAGTTTCTCTTTAGACTTTTATTTTTGGTTCTACATACTGTTAGTGTGCCTTGCCTTGAACTATTTGAGGTTCATTGTTTATTTTTTTCTTCTTTGGAGTGTATTTCAAGCATGTTATTCTTAGTGGTCTTTTGTTAAACTTCTCAGAGGCTTCAGGCTCTAGGATAACAATGAATTAGAAGTTAATATGTTATTATTTTTCCTTGCTCTATTTCCATCTTAGATGGCTTCACCCAGGAGTGGCAAAACTTTCAAATGCCTGACTGCAAACCTGCCACAACAGTTCAAACGTCTCTCAGAATTTACAAAGACCCCTAAATGTACCAACAGATTGATTTTCCAGTGTTTTAGAGTTTGAACACAAAGCTTTTAACCTCTGAAGTTGTACAGGGGAAACGTAGGCAGAATGGTAAATTTGAATTTTCCTGGCACAAAAATGCAATTTGATAAGTGAGGCCTTCTCCCAGATTACTTGTACACTCCTCTCATTTTTTATTTTACTAAACTTTAACTTTCTCACCTTCTTTCCTTAAAAATAATTCTTTATTTAATATTTATCATCACCTACATGTGACTCTAAAGAAAGACCATTTTAAAAAAGTTATAAGAAGCAATGATTATTATTTCTCTTCCAGATGATATCTATACTTAGTAGCCAAAATATCTCCGTTGGAGAGACATAAGCTCAGTATAGCTCAACCCTAAATTATTTGTATGATTTTTAAAAATTTTATTGCCAAGTTAAATTAGAGCCTTTAGTAATACTAAATCCCGACTGAGTTTCTTGGATGGTGCATAGCTGACACAATTTTTAAAACCTATGTCCACAATTCTTTTGATGGAGTTATTCTGTGCTATTGTAAATTGATTCAAAAAGAGCCAGTGAGAGCCAGAGTGTCCAGTTACCACAGTGGTTCTGGCAAGGCAGGAACTGCACTCGTGACCATGCACTGACACTGAGAGTGTGCATTTTGCATACTGATGGATTTTTGGTTTCATTATCAGGACTGTTAGACTGTCACTTTGATCATGAGTACCAAGAGGTCTTTCAAAGGTATATTCATAAAATCTTCAGGAACTATTAGATGAAACACATCTTTGAGTTCAACATAGTGCAAGTGCATTTTACTAAAGCATCTGCATCCACAAAATTGAAGAGTTCACAACATAAGCAGTGTAGATTATGAGTAAGTCAATTTCATGTCATAACATTCTACATTACAGAAAGTTACTCTGGTTTGGAATACTGAAGCATGTTTGGATTATGGGGCTTTTGATTTTAATGGAAGATATCATGGACAATTAATTTTATGTACTATAAAGTGGCTGAACTTTTCTTTTTTTGTGTGTTTTTTTTCCTATTTTTTAATTGGAGCATAATTGCTTTACAATATTGTGTTGGCCTCTGCCGTATGTCAATATGAATCCTCCACAGATACATAAGTTTGGTTGTCTTGACCCTCCCTCCCATCTCACATCCCATCCCACCCCCCTAGGTTGTCACAGAACACTAGGTTGAGCTCCCTGTGTCACACAGCAAATTACCACTTGCTATCTATTTTACTTATGTTAATATATATGTTTAATGCGAAAAAAAGCTGCAGATAAAAGTAGGAAGACAATATGTTTTTATTGTGGCAGAAGCTGAGAGGTGGAAATTAAAACAAAACTTCCCTAGTTATAACTGATATCTATTGGTGATGGGTGCAAGGCAACTGTGATTACTTTTTTGTTCTCTTCTAGACCTATTGCCATCCTCACTTCTTGATTTTTAGATATAGATAAAATGTTCTAACGAAGCTTCTTTATATATTATATATAATCATTGGCCATAATCCATTATATAAAGGAGTTTCTAAAGGCACATAGATTATAACCACCATGGTTTAGTCGCTAAGTCATGTCTGACTCTTGCAACCCCATGGACTGTAGCCTGCCACGCTCCTCTGTCAATAACTCTCCCAGGCAAGAATACTGGAGTGGGTTGCCATTTCCTTCACCAGGGGATCTTTCTGACCCAGGGATTGAGCCCAGGTCTCCTGCATTGAGGGTGGATTCTTTACTGACTGAGCCATGAGGGAAACCTCACAACCATCAGTATTGGTATATTAATTATTCATTCATCAAATTGGTTACTTTAAAAGCCCTCTCCCAGTTATCTTGAACTCTATGTCTCTGTCTTTCTTGATAATGAAATATAAGTGATAACTTTACTTAAATCTTATGCATTCAAATACTGCAGCAGGCAGAGTCAGTAGCCCAGAAACCAGGATTCTTAACAAAGAAACTTGCAAATAATGTTTAGTTTTGTTAGGTTGTTTAGAGAGCAAAAAGGAGAAACTGTGATACTTTATGATGAAATAATAGTGGAATCTCATGAAGAGTTGGGAAAGCATCTGTGTCCTCCAATAGTTATTTGCTAAACATTATTAGTTGACCTATTATTTTTTCTTTAATGGTTGTACATCGCACTCCACTTGGTAAATGAATAAAAGACTTGAAGATAAACAGGATAAAAGGCATTGCTCTCCAGCTTTCGCACCATTGTCTAGTCTATTTGAGACTTGGTCCTCTACCTTCACATTGGTCTTTTGAGATATGTGTCAGGTAAGTAAATTAACTGACTGAGTATAAACGTGTAAAGCTTTTCTACACCCTCTTGAAAACAATGAAACTGCAGAAGACAATAGAACTTGTAGCAATAGCAGTGAAATGGCTTACTGAAGTGAATTAGTGGGTTGCGCCAGATTTCATGGAGCTCTTTAACATATGTTTATCTATCCTGCTATCTATTTATCTATCTAATGTGTGTGTTTACACACAATACATAAATGTTAGGCAAAAAGTATATAGAAGCAGATGCCTTACAAAGATTAAATGTTATTTTTTTATATGTCTCTAAAGTCTGTGTCTCATATTAATACAATGGAGTGTCAGATTTTTCCATTGTTCCACTTCAAAGCATGCAATTATATTGCCTTAATTGGAAGCACTGATGTGTTTTCACCAAGGATGTTTATTTGTATTCTGACTACTGAGATATAAATATGGGACCATTTGCTATTTTTTGTTTTCTACTAACATGGATTTTTTAAACTTTTTGTCTTTATGAACTGACACATTGAGTTTATTGTCAGTTCAAAACTCTGAATTTGTGGTGGAATAATATAAAAACATCTTACTAGTTGCGGTACTGAAATGAATCTTTATTCAATGGTCGTGATAATACATAGCAGAAAGTATAACAGACAAATCCAGGGACTTGCTGACTTACATATTACTGTAAATCCAACTGGCATGGATTTTATTCAATAAGCTTTGGTGTCCATTTGACCACAAGATTCTTAAATATATGATTATCTCTGATCAATTTGGTCAGCATGGATTTAAAATACCTTTTGATACTCACTTGCTGCTAGTGAAAATACAGTTTCCTCCAAAACTTTTTGAGGATATAATCTCTCCAGGGATTTTAGTGGAACAACATTTTGATTTTGTCAGATAATATCAGTATCAAATTATATTAATTCTCACCGAATAGGAATTACAGACTTTTCTTTAACACCTGTGTATGACAGCAGGGATCTTGATCCATGTTGCATATATTCTGTCTTTCCTTACATCTGCAGTTTCAGTGAGATGAATAAATCCATTGATCTGAAAGTGTCTGTGCCCTAGACTGAAGTAAATATCAATTCTAGAAGCGAGTTAGCACTTTCAGCACTGTGTTCCAGGTACCATTTGAGGCACTTTGCATGTATGCTGCTGCTACTCCTGCTAAGTCGCTTCAGTCGTGTACGACTCTGTGTGACCCCATAGACGGCAGCCCACGAGGCTCCCCCATCCCTGGGATTCTCCAGGCAAGAACACTGGAGTGGGTTGCCATTTCCTTCTCCAATGCATGAAAGTGAAAAGTGAAAGTGAAGTTGCTCAGTCGTGTCTGACTCTTAGTGACCCCATGGACTGCATGTATAGACTCATTTAATTTTGTAACACACATGATGACTATTTGATTAGTTTTCTCATTACATAGTTGAGAAAACCAAGGCAAAGGGAGGTGAAAGTACTGTGTGCTATTATAGCATTGAGGCTACTTTTTTCTTTAATTAACAAAAATATCAACCACAAATAATTAATATATATTGAGCATTCATTAAGAGACCATCATGTTACCAACATTTCATTTATGTTTTCACAAATTCTTTCTTCAACACATAAGTAAATAATCAGTTCCTCCCGTGGTTTATCTAAATGGAAATGCAGCAAAAGAGCTTCTTTAAAACTGAGGCAGTAGTGAAATGACTATAATTTGTTCACTCATTTATTCTTTCAACAGATACTGTACTTTTTACTCATGTCAGTCACTTCCTGGGCATTAAGAATACAAAAGGTTAAAAGATACTCAGGGAGATTGTCACTTTGCTGACAATGGTCTGTATAGTCAAAGCTGTGGTTTTTCCAGTAGTAACATACAGATGTGAGAACTGGACCAAAGAGTGAGCACTGAAGAATTGATGTTTTCAAATTGTGGTACTGGAGGAGACTCTTGAGAGCCCTTTGGACAGCAAGGAGATGAAACCAGTCAATCCTAAAGGAAATCAACCCTAAATATTCATTGGAAGGACTGATGCTGAAGCTCCAATACTTTGGCACCTGATGCCAAGAGACAACTCCTTGGAAAAGACCCTGATGCCAGGAAAGACTGAGGTCAAGAGAAGGGGGAAACATGGAATAAGATGGTTGGATCACTATCTTTGACTCAATGGACATGAGTTTGAGCAAACTCTGGGAGATAGTGAAGGACAGGAAATCCTGGCATGCTGTAGTCCATGGGGTCGCAGAGTCAGACACGACTTAGCAAGTGAACAACAGCAACAACAGCGAGATTATATGACACAGCCAAATAAATAAGATTGCTACAGATTGTGATGTGTGTTCAGAAAAAAGAGTAGATGCTGGGATAAAAAGATACAAATAAAGACTTCCTTCAGATACAAATAGTCAGAAAAAACTTCTCTGAGAAGATGACATTTCAGATGACACCTAAGGAGAAAGAATAGTTCAATGAAAAGTCAGGGAAAGGTATCAGCAAAATGGAGAAAGCAAGAGCCCAGAATGTTCCAGGCTAGGGAAGGCCAGTTGGCTTGATCATGACAATGAACATGGGTTATATACACCTGAGATGAGGCTCAAGATGAGAAGCATCCAGATCTTGCCATGGTGGTAGAGGCAGTTTGACTCAGAGCTCTGTCAGCTGCGCTGATGAAGTCTATCAGCACAACACAATCTCAATGGCATTAACTTTGTTCTCAGTGAAGTGTACTCCACGGCAGTGATGGGAACTAAAGTTTACCAAACACAGCCTGTATAGTAGTCCCAGCACTATATATTTTACATATTTTTCTCATTCCATGCTTGCAATCCTATAAGTAAAATACATCTATATTTACCTAAGTAAACAAACAATAAAGAAAAGATCCAGCATAACTTATTCAAGGTCACATGACCATAGACGATACAGGAAGTTCCAAGAGGATATGATAACTGCCTAACATAAATTTATTTGACCCTAGGGAGGTGGAACCTGAATTAGACATTTGTGGAAAGCCTTTGCTGAGACATAGGAAGCAGAGGTCAGAGCTTCTTTGGACAAGAATGGAGGCTTGGAGAGGATAATTATTTCTCTTATTTCCCTGGGGCATATGTCCCTGGATAGTGTTTATTAGCAACCATGGGGAGGAATGGCAGGTAGAAATGGGTTATTATCAGTGTAGCTTCAATCAAACTAGTCTGGGTCTCATCCTTAATTTAGTATCTCCATTTCTGACCATGAGAAGTTATGACAGACATGAGCATAGCCTGAGGCTCAGAGAGTGTTTTAAGAATATGACATTGGTCTGTGTGCAATGACATTCCTAATAGACCTAAAGAGCTAAGCGGGAATTTCTACTTGGTTTGGGAATGAAAAGATAGAAGCTCTGTAGTTCCCCCTCGCTATTAACATAATTTCTCCCTTTTGTATTCAAATTACATACACATTATTCTTTTTTAAAAAATAGGGCCATTGCTTTCTCTCTCCAGAAATCTGAGCACTGATATCATGTTGTTTCATGGGTAAAGATAGTTTGTAATACTATGAATTCAAATAGTGGTCAATTGCTTCTTTTTAAATAACCAGGGTCCTGAATATTAACTTCTCATTTGCATATCTTAAACTTAAATAATTAAGCTGAACAGCAATCTGATGGAAGTTTCCACCTTAAAATTTGTTCACATTAGTCACTCAGTTGTGTCCAACTCTTTGCGATCTCATGATCTGTCCATGGAATTCTCCAGGCAAGAATATTGGAGTGGGTTGCCACTCCCTTCTCCAGATCTTCCCAATCCAGGGATCAAACCCAGGTCTCCTGCATTGCAGGCAGATTCTTTACCGTTTGAGCTACCAGGGAAGCCCTCTCACCTTAGAGTGCTCAGATCTTATTCTCAAACCCCTTTGGGTCACTAAAGTTTTCTTTTTCTACTCAACATTTTATATTTGATACACCTTTTTGGGTTATATTTTACTGTGAAGTTATTTTAATTTAGGAACTTTAGAAAAATGAAAATAGTTTCCTCACTTTGGGGACAATCTAGTAGGATGAAAAGAGGAGTGGAATAATGTGTGCAGTGAACTTTTTCTGTTTTTTTAAAAACAAAGTTCCTAGCAGGTGAAAAGGGGTGGTTGGTCTAGATTTGTGTTTTAGATCAATCTGTTATTTATAGTGAATGGATTTCAAAACTGTGCTGGAAGCAAGGAGACCAGTTAGAACATAACAGCCATATTCTGGGCCCTTAATTAGAGTGAGAATTTTGGGCCTTTAATTAGAGTGAGAGTTAATAGAATAGATAAAAAGAGAATATTTGAGCAATATTCATTAATCTTAAAATATTTATTCATTGAGTGCCTGTTATGTGCCAGGCACTAGGCTAGGTGCTTGGATACATCAATGAACAACACAGACAAACATCCTTAATATTATGGAGCTGAAATTTTAGTGAGGAAGATGGGAAGTAACAAGAAGTAAATGTCTAGTAATTTACATGGTGATAAGTACTGCCAAGTGGAGTAAGGAAATAGAAACTGTGGGAGCAGTATTACTAGGTTTAGCAAAAAAAAAAGCATGATACCTGGTTAAATTTGAATTTCAGATGAACAATGTATATATCTTTACTATGAGTATATTCCATACATTATAGGAGATAGACTAAAAATGTATTCATTGTTGATATGAAAGTTAAATGTAACTAGGTGTCCTGTATTTTATCTAATAACTCTAGTGAGGATAGGAGGTGTTATTTAGAGGATGGTAAGTGAATTCTCCCTAATATATGGTCTTTGACTATTGCCCAGAAGGAAGTGCAGAGCAAGCCATGTTGCTTTGTCTGAAAAGAACATGCTGACAAGGCAAAGGCCTGAACCAGGAGCTTGATATGCTTTAAAGATTTCAAGGAGGCCAGTGTGCAGGAAAGAAAAGATAATCATAGGAAAAATTCCAGGTTTACTAGGGACAGATGTGAATACAAGTATGGGGATTCTCTTTCTTAAAAAAACAAAGCAAACATGAAGTTACAAAAATTTCGTGTGAGTAAATATTTATTTAGAATGACATAATTTACAGAAAATTACAAAACTAAAAACATGCAAAATACTACAAACATCACAAAATCCAGAGAAATAAAATATTACTTTTATTGACTTCCTGACACGCACCTTAGTAATGTTTTACCTACAATTTTGGCTATGTGTGTTCTAATCTTCTCTTCTTATTAAAGTAATCGTGTAATATCATTTTCTGTAGAGAGAGGAAAGAAAGGTAATTCAGTCTTTTCTTTAGCATAGTCGATCAAAATTTATGTTTATCATTGATAATTGAGAAAATTTTCCTTTAAATAATGATGATGTCAAGTAAAGTTTCAGATTTTTGTCAAATTTTGGGGGGAAAAATCCATCAAAACTTTCTCCTCACTGATCAAACACTGGTCTCTGGCGCTGCAGGCAGATTTTTTACTGTCTAAGCCACCAGGGAAGCCCAGTAAGACTTCAGGATATTTCAAATTTTCTGAAGCAGAGGTCGATCTTCAGTAGTTTTTGAATTTCCTCTAGCAGTTTGTTGATGATGTCCTTACTGTAGTAGTATATTGTAAATTTTATATTTGTCAATGTCAGGATTCTCCTGCAGCATGGAGTATATTCTAAAAGAAGAGTGGTGTTTTGAGTAGGCTTTGATGAGAACTGAGTCATGCATGTATAATATTACATAGACTAGATTCAAGCTCCATACATTTCAAACTCTCTTTCTCCTTTGTGTTCCCAGTGCTTGGCACCCTGGCACCTCTGCATGTAACATAAATGCTGTACTTCAGATCATGAAGCCCAGTGAGCTGGCAGTTAGCAGTAGCAATAACAAATTAAAAGGGAGGCTAGCACTTAACAGTACACGGATGTAACTGCAAACTACTGGAGAAATAAAGATATTCCTCTAAACCCAAAGGTTTCTCCCAGGTGGCTCACTGATAACCCACTCCAGTGTTCTTGCCTGGGAAATCTCTTGGACAGAGGACCCTGGCAGGCTACAGGCTGCAGTCCGTGGTGTTGCAAAGATTTGAACACAACTGAGCATACACACACACTAAACCCAAACTCAATATATCTTCATATCAGCTTCCCCTAACAATATGATTATGTTTAACAAATCATGAGAGGAAATGTGATTGATAATACATGTAAAATTATTTAAAAAGGGCAAGTTAACTAGTGCCAATTAAAGTATCTTATATAATTTTTACTAAAATTATGATTATATGAGCATACTGTGAGGTCCTATCCCAGGGTCTTTGAAGATTTCCATCCTAGGGAAGGACTTTTCTTAATTTCATGGTAAAGTCATCTCTGCAATGACTAGCATCTATGGGGTTCTAGTAAACATTGACTATTGATCTAATCAATATGATATTTTGAATTTTATTAATTTTAAATTACTCTGACATAAATTACTTTTAACATATCTAAATTATTTTTAACATATCTAAAACTTGGGTTCATCTTGTAATAAATGATATCTTACAATTTTTTTTTGAGTCAGACAGAAATTCATAATAAGATTGTCATTACTTATGCAAGAAAGCACATCAGCAAGTGCCTGCCTTTTAGTGTACTGGAGGTGTTCTATAATTTATTTGGTAATGGCTTCATGAGAATATACATATGTAAGGAACCAAAAGGTGGGAATAAAGTCATATGATGAACTATAATTGTTTAATAATATTCCCCCAAAGGGGATGGAAAATCTACGTAACTATACCTAATGCAAAATTGAATTAAGAGATTAACATCCACTTTAGTATTTTAAGAATTACTTTATGAAAATGGCACTATCAACATTGTTGGTGTTACAAAGGATGATAATGTGGAAAAATGTAGATTGTAAAACTGCAAGTCAAACAAGTGATTTGCAAGTCAGATTCTGAATTTGAAAACCTTTAGACTTACTTTAATAATTTATTTTGCTTATGTTTTCAAGTTGAGTAAATGATACATGATAAAACCTATATTTGGTTAATTCTAAAAGACTTCTTTCAGTAAAAAGTTAAAGTGATAAAAACATTTTTGGTGTTATAGTTTAATTGATAGTATCCTTTTTTCTTAGTGATTCATAAAATGATAGTGCATCTTAAAAATCAATGGCCCCATAGATCAATAAAATACACTAAGTATATTTGGATGGGTGGCATGGCTGCTCATGTATGAGGGTATTGATAATCATTATCAGAGAAATGCAAATCAAAACCACTATGAGGTACCATTTCACACCAGTCAGAATGGCTGTGATCCAAAAGTCTACAAATAATAAATGCTGGAGAGGGTGTGGAGAAAAGGGAACCCTCTTACACTGTTGGTGGGAATGCAAACTAGTACAGCCACTATGGAGAACAGTATGGAGATTCCTTAAAAAACTGGAAATAGAACTGCCTTATGATCCAGCAATCCCACTGCTGGGCATACACACTGAGGAAATCAGAAGGGAAAGAGACACGTGTACCCCAATGTTCATCGCAGCACTGTTTATAATAGCCAGGACATGGAAGCAACCTAGATGTCCCTCAGCAGATGAATGGATAAGAAAGCTATGATACATATACACAATAGAGTATTACTCAGCCATTAAAAAGAATACATTTGAATCAGTTCTAATGAGGTGGATGAAACTGGAGCCTAGTATACAGAGTGAAGTAAGCCAGAAGGAAAAACACCAATACAGTATACTAACGCATATATATGGAATTTAGAAAGATGGTAACAATAACCCTGTGTATGAGACAGCAAAAGAGACACTGATGTATAGAACAGTCTTATGGACTCTGTGGGAGAGGGAGAGGGTGGGAAGATTTGGGAGAATGGCATTGAAACATGTAAAATATCATGTATGAAACGAGATGCCAGTCCAGGTTCGATGCATGATACTGGATGCTTGGGGCTGGTGCACTGGGACGACCCAGGGGGATGGTATGGGGAGGGAGGAGGGAGGAGGGGTCAGGATGGGGAACACATGTATACCTGTGGCGGATTCATTTTGATATTTGGCAAAACTAATACAATTATGTAAAGTTTATAAATAAAATAAAATTAAAACAAAACAAAACAAAAAAGAACGATGAAAATGATGTAACTTCTTATCTTTTTCTAGTAGGAAGTCAATGTATATTGCTTAAATATGAAAAACCAAGAAATGACAATGCAAGTTTATTATTTGGAGATAAATAAGATTATTTTGTTTTTTAAAGCTGCCATAACAAAGTTTGACCAAATGAGTAGCTGAACAAAAATTTATTTTCTAATAGTTGTGGAGGCTAGAAGATCAAGTACGAAGAGTCAGCAGGGTTAGTTTCTTCTGAGGCCACTTTTCTTGGCTCTTTACTTTCTCCCTTTTTCTTTACATGGTCTTCTCTATGTGCTTATCTGTATAAAATTTTATTTTTTTATAAAGATACCTGTCATATTGGGTTAGGACCTACCTTAATGAACTCATTTTAACTTAATTACCTTTTCAATGACCCTGTCTCCAAATACAATTATGTTCTGAGGTACAGAGAGTTAAGGCTTTAGCATATGAATTTTAAGGGGGACACAATTCCATATCAAACAATTCACCTAAATGATTTAAAACTCTTTTTCATTGAAGAGGATAATATGAGTTAACTGTTGTTATCCTAACAAGATTTTACTTATCACATGCAACCTTGATTTTTAAAAAAATGCAAAAAAAAAAATAAAGACAAGCAGGGCAAAAGATAATTGAGTGTTACCAAACTCAGGTCCAGCTTCTTGCTGCTCAAAATTCAAAACTGAAGAGGCAAGTGGTGGTAGAAACAGAAAGGTTGCTTTAATCAGAAAGCTGGCATTCCGGGGAGAAGGTGGACTTGAGTCCCAAAACCAATTCCCAAGATTCTGCTTGGCCATGAAATATTATAAAAGGGAAAGGGTAGTCTCAGCTAACTCTGAGATAGGGAATCAGACTCGTGTTTATATCCTACCGAGGGAAGGCTTGTCGATGCCACATGACCTTTCTTTAGATGCTATCTCATTCATACATGTCACTCAAGAGATTACTGAAGGGGAAGCTGGGGAAATGATCTGGTGATCTGTTAATTATTTATTCTTCATTTTTAATTCTTTGTTCTAAGGAATTATTTATTCTTCATTTTTAATTCTTTGTTCTAAGGAAAGAGCCAAAAAGGTAAGTAAGGAATTGCATGATCATAAGATTTGAAAGGTGTGCTTGGCCCCGAGATAAGTAGAGCATGGCGGTGCCTGGTTTAAAAGTTAGTTTTCAATATAGCTTTATTAAAGTGACAAGACCAAAAGGGTCTCCTTCTGAGGGTGGTTTCCTGCAAAGAACTGCTTATAAATCGCCACTTGTCAAACATCATTCCAACTCTATGGGATCATGGGCAAAGGTCCATCTTCTGTAACTCCTTCATGTTGAATGTAGGGCAGCATATTCTTAGACTGACCCATGTCAACATGGGTCTGTAGTGTCTCTTTGCTGGTAATTTTAGTTGCTTGTTTATATATATGGGTAGAATAAGCTATAATTACTGTGATACCCACAAAGATATAGATTATTATGAGCAATTGTATTAACAATCTCCTGAGGCCAGTTTTTGGAATTGTGCTAGCCACAGATTCAGTGCTGCTCAAGATGGAGGAGCTTATGTTATGGCTATAGTCTGTCATCATGAAGTTAGCTTTTTCCCTCTGGAGGCAGTTATTATATCTGTAAAGTAACTTAGGAAATTGCTTCAGACACAGAGCCTGACTCTATTGTCCTAATCATCAACTGCTGCAACTTATTCTTTTGTGACTCAGGAAGGCCTCGGAGGTTTCAGCTTTTCTATAAACAAGAGGCAGGGGACATACAAGGGTCTTTGTACTTGAGATAGGGGTGGGGTGCAGGGTTTTGCTCAGTTTCAAGAGGAGAAAAATTGGAGACAGTAAATAGATTATCCTTTTGGGAGCTATTGCTATAAAGGAAATAGCAGTAACTGGAGAGCTATGTTGAGAGAATTTATTGTTATTTTTTTAATAGAAAGTGTGTATATTTATGGAAATAATCCAAGAGAAAGAGATTGAGCCCTCCTGTTGAGAAGGGAATGAGACTAAATGGAGTATGTAGTGGCTGACTTCAGGGGACTCAGTGTAGGTGGGTCCTAATGTGGAGGTGATGGATATGGAGGTAGGAAGTATAGAAGGTTTCTGGATTACTTCTATTTCTCAGTGAATAAACATGTAAAATCATCAGCTGAGAAGGAACATCAGAGATGGGTACTGGGAGTCATTTGAAGAGGAGAAGAAATCATGTACTAGTTATTTGGAGAGAGAGTGAACTGACTGGCAAGGTGCTGCAGGATTGCTGAGAGCACACTGGAGTTTAATGGTCCTGAGTCTAAAATCAAGTCAGTCGGTACGTGGTAATTGACTATATGCAGGAGATGAGGAATATTCTTCAGGGAAGAAAAGCACCTAGAGTAGCTCCCAAGTTCTTGCCTTGAGCAATGGTTAGATATTAGTGCTGTTGAATCAGGGCATGCAGGTATAGACACAAATATGGATTAAGGAGCAGAGATGGTATGAATTCCATTTTTAAGATGTTAATTTAAAAAAGCCTTTAGGATATTCAAGTGAATGGTATTCAGCCAG
Source organism: Bos indicus (assembly GCF_029378745.1). NCBI lineage: Eukaryota > Metazoa > Chordata > Mammalia > Artiodactyla > Bovidae > Bos > Bos indicus. The sequence continues at coordinate 62,391,084 of NC_091762.1, read as the reverse complement.
AATGTAAATATGTAAGTTCTGGAAAGCAAAGGAACATCACCAGCTCACATATAGTGAAGTCGCTCAGTTGTGTCCAACTCTTTGTGGCTCCATGGACTGTAGCCTATCAGGCTCCTCTGTCCATGGGATTTTCCAAGCAAGAATACTGAAGTGGGTTGCCATTTCCTTCTCCAGGGGATCTGCCCGACCCAGGGATCGAACCCAGGTCTCCTGCATTGCAGGAGACTCATATAAACATGAATCAAATGTTATTCATCAGGTGAGATTTCACTGGTGGCACAGAGAGTAAAGAATCTGTCTGCAATGCCAGAGATGCAGGTTCAGTCCTTGGATCAAGAAGATTCCTTGGTGAAGGGAATGACAACCCACTCCGGTAATCTTGCCTGGAGAATGCCATGGACAGAGGAGCCTGGCAGGTTACAGTCCATAGGGTCACAAAGAGTCTGACACGACTGAGTGACTAACACTAACATCAGATATAGTGCTTAGAATGAGCCTGACTGTGATGTTTGTTGATTGTAAGATATTTGTGGGGGTTGAGTTATTAAGGAGAGATATTAAGGAATTTGTGGGTGGGGAGGGAGGAGGGCAAAGGGATCTCTGCCATGGAAGACAGAAACTCAGAGGTTTGTGTACTGCTGATGAATTGTGCCACAGTGTTGGACTGGGGGCACAGTGGTACTGAGTAGGTCCACTGATCTGACAGCTACTCTAGACTTATATAGCTTTGATTTCCCCAATGTTTATTACTATTTTTTAATTAAAAAACCCTATATTAATTTATTCAGAAAAAATTTTAATGGAATCAGATGTCAACTGAGTAAATATAAAACAGCATTCTTCAGAATTTCAATACATATAGAAATATTTTATATTACATATGAGATAATTAATATATATGCTAATTAAAACTATTGATTAAAAGTACAAAGATGTCATGACTTCCCTGGTGGCTCAATCAATAAACTATCTGCCTCCAATGCAGGAAATCTAGGTTCAATCACTGGGTCAGGAAGATACCCTGGAGAAGGAAATGGCAACCTACTCCAGTATTCTTGCCTGAAAAGTCCCATGGACAGAGGAACTTGTCTGGCTATAGTCCATGGGGTGGCAAGAGTCAGACACAACTTAGTGACTACACCACCACCACAAAGATGTCATTAGCAATCTGCTATATTAAAAATCTATGTATTGTTATTTCATTTGAAAATAAAGGGCTCCTGTGAGTGTTGCATTATAGATGCTTAAATCCTGGTTTGTAATATACCATTTCCTTTAATTTTCTTAGATTTTTAAATCTCCTTTCAACTCACGTTTTAAATAGATCAGATTTAGAATAAATGATAATTAGAATAGGATCTAATTCCTGAGTACTTCTCTGGTTTAATTACAGGAACAATCTAGGATATCTAACAGTCATACAATACAATTCAATTGTACATCACATAGGTCACAACATTGAAATCTTGAAATGTTTCACAGTTGAATAATCCAAAAAACAATTATAGAAATCAATATTGTCAAGATAATGTTTAGAGAATAAATTAAAGTTTTCAGTCATATTCCCAATAGCAGAGGAAAAAATGCTTTAAAGGGAACTACATTACTACATTTAGTATTATACATCATAATATATAATATTAAAAAATTGATCAGACTGACTTCATACGATGCCTTTTACATATTATTATTAAATTATATTCAAATCCAATACTTTATAATCATTTAAATCAGAAATGTAATTTTAAATGTTATACTGTGCTAAATAGTTAAATAATTTAATATGAAAATTTAATGTACCATTTTGATAATGTACCAGGATTTATAGAAAATTGGTTTCTTTTATCTTTTATTTCTGAACCTCTAAAACGAAGAGTATCAGTGTATGAATTCAATTTGTATTTTCTCTTATAAAGATTTCCCTTTAGTATATTTAACATATAATACTTTTGGAGAATCCAATAAAATTTTCACCTTTGAAAATTAAAATGTTCATACTTAATCATGATTTCTGATAAACATATGGATTTATCCTATTGTGGCCTTTTGGTGGAAGGACTTTATTCCACCTGCAGGATAGAATGTGTACAACAAAGTATTGAAATGGCCTAAAATTCCTTGTGTATTTGTTATGAGTTTGCTTGTGTATGTTTGTGTGTGCATAGCTATCTTTAATACAACTTCTCTAGTCTTGTTTATTTACATCTGCTACTACTGTCATTTGGCAGAGATAGCCCCTGTTGTATTTTGTATACAGTATCTTTTTTTCTTTCTCCCACTATGCCACCTTTGTATCATACTCTGCTTAATTACTAGATGGATTCTTTTATTTGTAGCTGTATACTGATACAGCTAATCATCTAGGTGATTTTGGATTATTCTATATACATGAGTTTTGCTATTAAGAAGGCAGGAGTTATAGCAATTCTGTTCACACACTTTGGAATTAGACAATTTGGGATTCACTCTTCCATTTGCCATTGTAAATTAACTATACTTCAAAAAAGAAAAAAAAAAGATGTGGTTTCTTTGATCAGAACCTGATTCAAGTCATGCCAGTTGAGGCCCTTCCCTAGATATTTTAAAACTAAAGCAGGAGAAAAAGCTTTCTGAACCTATCTCTGAGAGTGGAGCTAAAAGATGAGGATCAGAAACTATTGGTAGCATGTACAGAACCACATAAAGGAATTAGGTAGTTAATCAGGGAGAATATGGTTAAAAGCATGAAAAATCATTAGTCATTTATTTTGTTTTTTGAACAATTACTTGCTTGATACTGATAATCACTAAGGACAAAATGGTGAGTAGAACCCCTCAAGGCTCCTCCTGTTTAGTGGAGTGCATCAGCTAATGAAATGTCTTGTGTTGGAGATAGGCACTGGTGAAATAACCACAAACAAGAGTAGCTGATTTCACACTAAATGCTATGAAGGAAGTGATAAGGGTCCAATGACAGCATTGACTCAGTTCAGTTCAGTCGCTCAGTCATGTCCGACTCTTTGCGACCCCATGAATCGCAGCACGCCAGGCCTCCCTGTCCATCACCAACTCCTGGACTTCACTCAGACTCATGTCCATCAAGTCAGTGATGCCATCCAGCCATCTCATCCTCTGTCGTCCCCTTATCCTCCTGCCCCCAACCCCTCCCAGCATCAGAGTCTTTTCCAATGAGTCAACTCTTCGCATGAGGTGGCCAAAGTACTGGAGTTTCAGCTTTAGCATCATTCCTTCCAAAGAAATCCCAGGGCTGATCTCCTTTAGAATGGACTGGTTGGATCTCCTTGCAGTCCAAGGGACTCTTAAGAGTCTTCTCCAACACCACAGTTCAAAAGCATCAAATCTTTGGTGCTCAGCCTTCTTCACAGTCCAACTCTCACATCCATACATGACCACAGGAAAAACCATAGCCTTGACTAGCCGGACCTTTGTTAGCAAAGTAATGTCTCTGCTTTTCAGTATGCTATCTAGTTTGGACATAACTTTCCTTCCAAGGAGTAAGCGTCTTTTAATTTCATGGCTGCAGTCATCATCTGCAGTGATTTTGGAGCCCAAAAAATTGACTAGAGAGTCAAAAATGTCTTCCATATGTAAGTTATACTTGAGCTGATACAAAGAAGTGGAGTGTCTATCTGATTAAGAAGTGGTAAAGGTAGAGAGAATTGTGGCTCAGCCTGGTAAAAAAGGCTGTGTAAATAATGTAATGAGGAACAGGCAGACTTAAGAAAGTTAAATGACGGAATGGTTCAGAATGTAGTGTTGTTGTTTAGTCGCTAAGTGGTGTCCGACACTTTTGGGACTCTATGGACTGTAGCCCACCAGGTTCCTTTCTCTAAGGGTTTTTCCAGGCAAGAGCACTGGAGTGGGTTGCCATTTCCTTCTCCAGGGAGCTTTCCAACCCAGGGATCAAACCCTTGTCTCCTGCAATGTAAAGTTGTCTCTTTACAACTGAGCCACCAGGGAAGCCCTCAGAATGTAGACTATGGGCTAAAAATACTTCATTTCAAACAGAGCATTCAGTAACTGGCCATGCCTTTTGGGTAAACTGTTTAATCATGTTCTGCTTCAGCTGTATCAAATGTTTAAGAGGATGACACAGGTTGCATAGCAACCTCAGAGTGGCCTGTGAGTTCTAAGTGAAATCATTTAAGTAAAGCACTCAGCACAATGTGTTCAACATACACTGAGTTCAGCATATATTTGCATCTCAGAGGGTGAGTGATGCAAGAAGAGGCTGAGAGGTAGGCAAGAGCAAGCAATTTTATCTGATTTCCATTATGGAAAGATCTCTAAGTCTGTAGTAGAGAAGAAAAGAGATTTGGTGAAGACAAGATTAGATTTAAAAGAGGAAATTCCCTGGTACTCCAGTGATTAGGACTTAGCGCTTCCACTGCAGGGCAGTACGGGTTTGATCCCTGGTCCAGGAACTAAGATCCTACAAAGGAAAAGAAAAAAAAGAGATTAAATGTAGGGAGAGAGTTGCCATGCTACAAGGAGAGGCGATAACAGCTTTGATATTGATGGTGCAGTTCTGGGGACAAATATTAGAGTGTAAGGGAAGATGATGCTTTGAAAGTGCTGCACTGAATATGCCAGCAAATTTGGAAAACTCAGCAGTGGCCACAGGACTGGAAAAGGTCAGTTTTCATTCCCATTCCAAAGAAAGGCAATGCCAAAGAATGCTCAGACTACCACACAATTGCACTCATCTCACATGCTAGTAAGTAATGCTCAAAATTCTCTAAGCCAGGCTTCAGCAATACGTGAACCATGAACTTCCTGGTGTTCAAGCTGGTTTTAGAAAAGGCAGAAGAACCAGAGATCAAATTGCCAAAACCCGCTGGATCATTGAAAAAGCAAGAGAGTTCCAGAAAAACATCTATTTCTGCTTTATTGACTATGCCAAAGCCTTTGACTGTGTGGATCACAATAAACTGTGGAAAATTCTGAAAGAGATGGGAGTACCAGACCACCTGATCTGCCTCCTATATGAAGGTCAGGAAGCAACAGTTAGAACTGAACATGGAACAACAGACAGGGTCCAAATAGTAAAAGGAGTACGTCAAGCCTGTATATTGTCACCCTGCTTATTTAACTTATATGCAGAGTACATCATGAGAAACGCTGGGCTGGAAGAAGCACAAGCTGGAATCAAGATTGCTGGGAGAAATATCGATCACCTCAGATATGCAGATGACACCACCCTTATGGCAGAAATTGAAGAGGAACTCAAAAGCCTCTTGATGAAAGTGAAAGTGGAGAGTGAAAAAGTTGGCTTAAAGCTCAACATTCAGAAAACGAAGATCATGGCATCTGGTCCCATCACTTCATGGGAAATAGATGGGGAAACAGTGGAAACAGTGTCAGACTTTATTTTTCTGGACTCCAAAATCACTGCCAATGGTGATTGCAGCCATGAATTTAAAAGACGCTTACTCCTTGGAAGGAAAGTTATGACCAACCTAGATGATAGCATATTCAAAAGCAGAGACATTATTTTGCCAACAAATGTCTGTCTAGTCAAGGCTATGGTTTTTCCAGTGGTCATGTATGGATGTGAGAATTGGACTCTGAAGAAAGCTGAGCACCGAAGAATTGATACTTTTGAACTGTGGTGTTGGAGAAGACTCTTAAGAGTCCCTTGGACTGCAAGGAGATCCAACCAGTCCATTCTGAAGGAGATCAGCCCTGGGATTTCTTTGGAAGGAATGATGCTAAAGCTGAAACTCCAGTACTTTGGCCACCTCATGTGAAGAGTTGACTTATTGGAAAAGACTCTGATGCTGGGAGGGATTGGGGGCAAGAGGAGAAGGGGACGACAGAGGATGAGACGGCTGGATGAGACCGCTGGAGAAGACTCTTTTGGTCAGTAAGATCAAACCAGTTGATCCTAAAGGGAATCAACTCTGAATATTCATTGGAAGGACAGATGCTGAAGCTGAAGCTCCAATACTTAGGCCATCTGATGCAAAGAGGTGACTCATTGGAAAAAATCCTAATACTGGAAAGATTGAGGGCAGGAGGAAAAGAGGGCAGCAAATGATGAGATCGTCAGATGACATAACCTACTCATTGGACATGAGTTTGACCTAACTGGGAGATAGTAAAAGACAGGGAAACCTGGTGTGCTACAGTCCATGTGATTGCAGATAGTCGGACACAACTTAGTGACTGAAGAACAACAATGCACACAAAGCACATCATTTAAATATCTTTTTGAGTGGCTTATATTTCATTGTTTTATCACAATGCTATACTTCAAAATGCATTCTTCAATGCTGATCTCTAAATACAAAACATAATTAGGAAAAATGAGCATTTCTGATAGACAGAGTAGATAATAGCTATTGAACTCTTGAATCTTCCCAAGCAGAGAAGTCTCATCTTTTGTGAAGGAAATAAGCTGAAAGGGGGGAAAGGAGGGGAAGTGCTCACTCCATGCTCTTTGTTCTCTTCTGGGACAACTGTGTTTCTTTCCCTGTCTATGGAAATTTGAGGAAAAAGGATTAACAAATCCCTCACAACAGAGTGACAGAGCAAGTTAAAACTAAATAATTAATTGAAATTTCAGGAAATTGAACTTCTGAATGTGTTGGTGCCATATTTTAGTTTTAGTAAAACAACAAAGACATTTGGTATAAGAATATTTTCTTTTGTGATAATTTGGAGTATGTGCAAACAAAAATCAATAATCAAATTTCTAAAATGAAAACAAATTTATGTTTCTTAAATTGATTCAAAAATATGTATCATTGATGAATAAAGACTAGCTGTTGTAAGAAACTATAGCTTTAATAAAATGATAAAATGCTTTGGAGGAAACAAAAAAGTGGGGAGCAAGATCACACAGTCCTTATTTAGGAAAATTAACCAAAAATCCTAAACTGTGAGCTCCATTGTTTATGTTGGATATGCAAACACCTGATTTCATTTTTTGAATGCTATGTCTTTTTAATTACTTTATATCATGACCAAAGATGTCAATTTTTAAAGAATTTATTCTCAAAAATAAATTCAATTAAAAAAAATTAAAAAAAAATAAAGACATGGCACACTGCTTATTTAACTTATATGAAGAGTACATCATGAGAAATGCTGGCCTGGAAGAAGCACAAGCTGGAATCAAGATTGCCGGGAGAAATATCAATCACCTCAGATATGCAGATGACACCACCCTTATGGCAGAAAGTGAAGAGGAACTCAAAAGCCTCTTGATGAAAGTGAAAGTGGAGAGTGAAAAAGTTGGCTTAAAGCTCAACATTCAGAAAACTAAGATCGTGTCATCTGGTCCCATCACTTCATGGGAAATAGATGGGGAAACAGTAGAAACAGAGTCAGACTTTAATTTTGGGGGCTCAAAAATCACTGCAGATGGTGACTGCAGCCATGAAATTAAAAGACACTTATTCCTTGGAATAAAAGTTATGACCAACCTAGATGATAGCATATTCAAAAGCAGAGACATTATTTTGCCAACAAAGTTCCATCTAGTCAAGGCTATGGTTTTTCCAGTGGTCATGAATGGATGTGAGAGTTGGACTGTGAAGAAGGCTGAGTGCCAAAGAATTGATGGTGTTGGAGAAGACTCTTGAGAGTCCCTTGGACTGCAAGGAGATCCAATCAGTCCATTCTGAAGGAGATCAGCTCTGGGATTTCTTTGGAAAGAATGATGCTAAAGCTGAAACTCCAGTACTTTGGCCACCTCATGCAAAGAGTTGACTCATTGGAAAAGACTCTGACGCTGGGAGGGATTGGGGGCAGGAGGAGAAGGGGATGACAGAGGACGAGATGGCTGGATGGCATCACTAACTCGATGGACATGCGTCTGAGTGAACTCCAGGAGTTGGTGATGGACAGGGAGGCCTGGCATGCTGCAATTCATGGGGTCGCAAAGAGTTGGACATGACTGAGCAACTGAACTGAACTGAAATATTAAAAAAAAAAAATTTAGAACTTCAAAAATTTTTTTATATTTATACCATGATGTTGTTAAAAAGGAATTTTGCTCTTCTTAAATTTCACTCACTAAATGTTTATATATGTATGAAGTGAAGTGAAGTTGCTCAGTTGTGTCTGACTCTTTGTGACCCCATGGACTGCAGCTTACCAGGCTCCTCCATCCATGAGATTTTCCAGGTAAGAATATTGCAGTGGGTTGCCATTGCCTTCTCCAGGAGATCTTCCCGACCCAGGGATTGAACCTGGGTTTCCCACACTGTTGGCAGACACTTTACTCTCTGAGCCACCAGGGAAGTCTTATATATGTAAATATATAGTTTTTCAACAAAAAATGTTTTATATATATATATATGTTATATATATATTGGAGAAGGCAATGGCACCCCACTGCAGTACTCTTGCCTGGAAAATCCCATGGACGGAGGAGCCTGGTGGGCTGCAGTCCATGGGGTCGCTGAGAGTCGGACACGACTGAGCAACTTCACTCTCACTTTTCACTTTCATGCATTGGAGAAGGAAATGGCAACCCACTCCAGTGTTCTTGCCTGGAGAATCCCAGAGACAGGGGAGCCTGGTGGGCTGCCGACTATGGGGTTGCACAGAGTCGGACACGACTGAAGCGACTTAGCAGCAGCAGCAGCAGCAGTATATATATACGTGCAAAATAGTATTAGTTTTCTGTTGATACCTTAACATATATACCTTATATATGCTATATATATATATGCAATATAGTATTCGTTTTCTGTTGATACCTTAACAAATTACCACACACTTTGTGGTTTAAAACAGCACACATTTCTCATCTCACAGTTTTTTTAACCTGGAAGGTGAACATGGTCTCACAGGGCTAAAATCAAGGTGTCACTATAGTTACATTCTGTACAGGATAGCTACTTCCAGGCTCCTTCAGGATATTGGTAGAATTCATTTACACACAGTTATAGGACTGAGGTCCCCATCTCCTTGCTGACTTTTTACCAGGAGTCATTTTCAAGTTCTGGATGCTGACCTGTTTCCTTCATCTTGAATGCTAGCAAAGGTAGGCCATTTTCAGACTTCTTTCTGACCTCCTCCTTGGTCTCCTCTCTCCTATTTCTTCTACATATCTGTGACTTCATCTGGAGAAAGTTCTCTGTTTTAAAAGACTCATGTGGTTGGACACCCAGGGATAATCTAGAATAATGAAAATCTCCCTAATTTTAAGGTCCCTAACCTTAATTACATCTACAAAGGCCTTTTGCCATGTAACAGTTTTATATAGTTAAGGTTCTAAGAATTAAAGTGTAGAAGTCTTTGGTGGGGTGGGGGGTCCTTTATTCTGCCACCACAAGTGTGTATTCTGAAATAGTTGTTTCAATTTTTGGAGTGAGCATAGAGTCTGAGAAGTTTTTTACTAATAAGCAATTAAGAAAAAATATATAGCATATGTACTGCATTTTTATAAGGAAATTTGTAAATCATACTTATATTAGCTAACATTGTTTTATATCTTAAATTACCATCAAATTACATATGTTTGGTAACTCCCTTTGAAGTAAATGAGCAACATTTATTCTCAATAAACCTTCCATTTTAAATAGGCACATTAAATATCATTAGCACAAATTTATTATAAATTACATTCCAGATTTCATACAGGGTTTATTTACCTAGCACTTGTTATATATGAAAAGTTAACTAAGATAATATTAATATTAGTTTTAAAAGATGTCCTACAGTTAACTAGAATCTACTTAATATGAGAAGAAATTCTTGCTTTCTTTTATAATATTCACAATGGACAAATTTTGAATCCATGTTTAGTTTATTCTGATTAATCTAAATTTAGACTTTTTAATTTTTATTCTAATGGTATATGTAAATTCAGAAGTATAATTTAAAATACATGGATTTTAAATGTAAAACTTTAGTGTTTTATGTCATTAATTATTTTAAAAGATGAATAAATTCTCTATAATTACCCAGCTTATCACTATTTTAATGTAACACCCTCTTTTAAAAATGTAATTTGGATTTTGGCATTAGTCCTTGATTCATATTTTATCCATGCACCACAGTCTTAGATATCCCCTACAGAGATGGATCCATTCCTAACAAGGGTCTTTTTTTTGGAACTTGGTAATGATTATAATACAGATGACAATCCCTGTCACTCTTTTTAGGCTCTAGCTTTTAGAGGCAGAATGATGCTCCCTGATCCTTCTTAAGCCCCTGTTTAAATGTAAATTAGATGAGACCAATTTACATTACTTATTCCAAATATCCATATGCAACACCAGATTGCAAAAAAAATATTTGTAAGAAACTATCCGTATATTTATCTTATGACACTCATCACTATGACACTTTAGTGCTCGAGCTGCCAAACTAGAATCATTCCAGTTATCTACCTAAGGGAAAAGCCATCCAAAACAAACAGAACTTTGTGTCTTTCACAGCTGAATTGAATAAGTGGAGAGTGAGTGACTTTTTAGTGGTCTTGGTCTAATTAGATAGCAGTTTGGTCAACGAGGTTATTTGCATCTTTTCACGAATGAGAGAGATTAAATGCCCTTAACTGGATTTTGAAAGGCAGAAGGGGACCTTAGATGGCCTCATATAACATTTTTCACTACAGATTTCAATTTTTAAAAAAGTTCCATCTTCAGGTAAATGAGGGGACAGTATCATGGGCTGAAGGCAATTATTAGTAGCATTCAAGGGCAAGGAAGAAAAAAGTGTAGCAAGATCCTCACCTTAGACTTTAATGCAAAGTTAAAATTAAAAAAAAAGAAAGAAAGAAAAAATGACTTAACTGGAAAAGGAAAAACTTCCTTTCTCTAAATTTTCATTGAGTTTTCAACTAAATGTAACTTTGGTGATTTCGTGTATTATCAATTTAGAACTGAGCTGTGGAAAATGTTTTCTTATCAGCAGAACTGCAGTTATTATCACAAAATATTATTATTATGTGAAAACATAGAGGCCAGGAAAATAGAACACTCTCCAAGTTGGTATTTAATGAATAAAGCCTCAATGATATCTTTTACACAAAGTGTCACCTAAAACTCGGAATTGGAATCTTTCTTCATTCCCATTTACAAGTGGAATTTTAGTTCCCTGAGCCTCACTGTTCTCAACTGCAAAAGTGAGTCAATACTACTTGTTTCATAGGTTTGTTTAAATGATTAATTGAAATAATGCTTGTGACATCCTTTGCCTATGTTTATTATCTAAGATGCTATTATTGCTATCATATTCTTTATTATACTTGATACTCATAACAAACTTGTGAAATAGTCAAGGAAGGAATTACTATCATCTCACAGTGGAAGAAACTGAGAGTTAGAATTAGTTGGAGGTTTTTTAATGTGATGGAATGTCCACAGTGATTTCCACCACTCACTGATGCTTCTCAGCCATGCAATTGTCCATTTAGATATGATAGAGATATAATTTATTAGAGTATCTTCTTTATTTGAAGATGTTCAGTCATTATCCTTTGCTAAGGCTGCTGGAGGAAACAGAGAAACGTAATTACTCTATGTACTTCCTGTTCAGTAGACATGAGGTCTCTTCCACTGTTTGGTTCATGGTCCTTGGCCCAAAGAGTTGACTCAAAAGCATAGTCATAGGGTTGAGGTCACCATAAATATAATGTTGCTGATAATATACATTCTCTTAGATAATAAGGACTTGGTATCAAAGCTGGCTTCCTCCTCTACTTGATCTTTAGGACAAAATAATCACTTTTCATTGCCCATTATTTTTTCCCTTTCCTTTTTTTTTTTCTCATTGAACAGATTTCACTAGAAGATAAACAGTTAAGTCTGAGCTCTCTAGTAGATACATACATTATTTCCTCTGTGTGCTTATTTTAGTGACTGAAAAAAATTCAATAATGAGCCTTAAAAGTGGAAGTTTAGATGATTTTTGCCACACTGGCGCAAAAATTAGCCATCATGGGTATTTAGTTAAAATCCCAAATAAGACATTTAAGTTTTTCTTCCTTGATATAGAGATTACCCAGGATTGGTCAAAGGAAACATTATTTTCTTAAAAAAAAAAAAAAAAAAAAGGATTAAATTAAAGGAATTATATGTGATTTTTAAATACAGTTTTCTTCTATAACTTTACAACACTTAAAAAGAGCTAGCATTATTGTTGAGTGACAAAGGAAATTGCTATAGTTTCCTCAACCTGAATATGTTGTCTTGTATCACATAATATGCATGTAGATTGAATTATATGTGCTTGTTTTTGAATGTTTTATGTGGTGTGTGTAAGGGAGAGAGAGAGAAAACTAAATTGAACAAGATGGAATTAAAAATGGGAGAGAGAATAAAATCAAGATAAAATGAAACACACAAAGAATCCAAATACTCCAAAGCACTAAATCCTGATTTTGGTCAGAATCCAGGGGAGCACACGTTTTATATGTTTCTTGTTGTGTATTCTCTCCCCTCACTTGTCATTCCCCTTCTATTCCATTATATCTGGTTTAAATCTGTTGGGTAATAAGACAACTCTGGTGAGTTACATTTTTTCCTCCAGTTTAATTTTGATATGAGGTCTGTATAACTGGAAAAATCTGTTTGGAGGCAAATAGCATGACCCAGAGTATAAGAATATTTTTGATGATAAAGAACCATATTTGTTATAGCAGATTCCAACAGCCATTCTTCTTGGGATGGTTCCTCACAGTGGAGCCTTAAAACATGATGTCCAGCTTCCAAGGAAACAGGGCTAGTTGTTCCTCTCTCTCTGTAAATAAAACTGTATTAGGGAAGAAAGAGGGGAAATATCTATTCATCATGTAAATGGGAACAAATAAAATATTTTGAGATGTACCTCTGCAAATTGTGAAGACCACATGAGATTGTCTTTATTCCTGATTCTAGATACCCCTCAAATTTTAGAATTCAAAATATCTGACAGAGGAGAATAAAATACTTTTTAAAGATATCATTATGAGATTGTAGGGAATATTTTTCTCTGATGAAAAACTGTCACCACACATCTGGATTTTAGAGCTGGAAAGCGTACTATAAACCACTGAGTTTAACCCTCATTTAATGGATATGTTAACTGAATCATATATGGAAACAGTAAATTATTAATTTTGCAAATAAATTAGTGAAAAGTCCTTTATAATTTTCCAGGGAGTTTTATATATTAGAAAAACCTAGGAAATTTTGAGAAAGACATGATAAAAAAGATCCTAAAATTATTCTTCAATGAACAAGATGCTCTAATTTGACTCATCTAACAACATAAAAAATCTACCTACTCTTTTCAAACCTAAAGTGATATAGGTCTTACTGTTAATCAAGTTCTTTCAGCTTACCTACCCAATATGCCTCTTTATTGTGAATATCACCTTACAGTTGAAACGAGTTTATGGGACACTGCTTTTCCCTGGGTGTTCTCACTCAGTGGAGAACTGGAGAACCTCTTTTTCAGACACTGTGAATCCACTAGCTTTCATCAGTTTGAAATGCACTTAAAATCAACATCAGTCTGGTTGCAAAATTTACAGTAACTCCAGCTGTCCATATATTAACTCTATATGTCCAGGACTCATAGTCCTGTGAGTACATATGCCAATTACATATGATAAAACAAGAAATGAACAAAAACAATTATTTCTTGATAATTATGTTTGAGAAAAGAGATGAAGATGCAGAATTAAAATAATTCTAATCAGTGTCATAGAGTAAAACAACTGGGTATATTATCATGAATGTAAAGAAAGTATATACATATAGAAGCTTTATGTTGCTGCACATGCCAAAGTGAAACTATTAAATTTTGATATCTTCCCTGAAGAATTCTGAAAATCTTTCATTTTCTTGTGTTTGATATTTCTGAAACCATCTTTTCTCACATCTGAGTTTGGTTAGTTACTATTTCAAACATTATTATACTGAAACTGTTATTATACTGAAAATTCAAATAAAATGATTTTGCTTTGGTCTCAGATTGCACACAAGATTCTCCAATTATTAATGAAGAAGACTCGATTTTTTCCATATTGAAGCCAGTCTCTTTAATGCTTCAGGACTAAGCCACAAATATTTCTGGTTTTAATTGCATGTTACTAATGTCATCAAAGACGGTATATTTTGTTTTTCATTATTTCCCTGATTGGCAATTACTTGACCGGAAGTGGTAAGTACTTCATGACGTAGTGCTTATAAACCATCTGCATGAATGTATAATTTTGCTGAATATGGTTTTGCTACATTGGCAGATGGGAACACAACTTGATGGCCTAATAATGTCCTTTCCCTTGTTGGCATTGCTGAGAAAGTTGTAGACAATTTGGTTGTGCTGAAAGATGCTTTAATATTGTCTAAATTAGAGGGAGAATCAAGTGCTGGTTGTAACCATAAAAGGGAATGAAGAGAGAGCAAAAATAAATAAATAAATAAATTGGGAGAAACAAGAAAAGGAGATGTGCTATCACACATCTCCCTGTCCACTGCTTGGGAGGCAGAGGGAGGGAGAGTCATATTTACTGCATCGAGAAGCAACAAAGGATGTTGGTGAAACATGAAAGTGGGGAGCCAGAATCCCTTGTCTTAAAGTTTATCTTTAACACTTCCTGCTGTGGGAACAGTGGCAAGTTGCTAAACCTAGGTCTCAGTTACTTAGCTCCAAAATAGGGCTGATAATAGTACTTACCTCACAGATCCATTGGGAAGGTTCCACAAAATAAACTGTGTCTTGATCTTTAGTCCAGGGCATGATCCTCTATAAATGTTGACTCTTATTATCACTAAATCTCAAGAGTGTGCTGCGGTTATGATTAGGGAAGCTCTACAGAAAGCTGTAAAGCCAGAGCAAAAGAATATAAATTATTTTTGTTGATAAAAGGGATTTGATACAACAAATATATGCTACCATGGCTACAATGTAAACTTGCTGTAAATAACTTTCAAAGAGTGTAGGATTGCAACAGTCAATTTTAAGTTGGAAGAAAAGTAGAGTTATTATTTTTTAGATCCAAGAATTGCCTAATGGATTCCATACATAATGTAGAACTGTATGCCTGACTTACTTTCCCTGGCTCCATCTGAATGGAGAAAATGAGAAATCTAGCAGAAGGTGACTTGGCATTTGGAGCAGCACAATTTTATACTCATTTTCCCTGGAGACCCAGTGAGACAAGGATAAGTGAAAGCTGCTGGGAAGGGGACACAAGTTTCTACCATTCTTCTTAGGTTAGCAAAATCTTCAGGCTGTAATTCATCACTAGACTAGGTTTAACCTAAAGGGAACCCTCTGCTTTGTTGGTTAACTGGCAGAGACTGAAGTAGTAATGTACAGGTACACTTATGATGGGGATAAATGGGCAGATTCTTTATGGGTTGCAGTTTCTGTATTATAAAAATTGTTATAAACATTTTTCTCAGTGGCGGTTTAAAAAATTTTTTAAAATATCATGTATAAAAAAAATACCTAGAACAATGTTTGGTACATAGTAGCTGTGCTGCTGCTGCTAAGTCGCTTCAGTCGTGTCCGACTCTGTGCGACCCCATAGACGTCAGCCCACCAGGCTCCCCCCTCCCTGGGATTCTCCAGGCAAGAACACTGGAGTGGGTTGCCATTTCCTTCTCCAATGCATGAAAGTGAAAAGTAAAAGTGAAGTCGCTCAGTTGTGTCCGACTCCCAGCGACCCCATGGACTGCAGCCTACCAGGCTCCTCTGTCCGTGGGATTTTCCAGGCAAGAGGACTGGAGTGGGGTGCCATTGCCTTCTCCAAGTAGTTGTGCTACAACTGGTAATTTTCTTTTGTTCACTTATTTGTTTAGAATTTCTTCCACTCTTTAGAGACTTTCTTCCTTATACCTTATCGTGACATCCAATTGAAAGCGTGATGATTTCTTGTTGATTTTTCTTTCCTACCTAGTCAATAACCTATCGCTTTTTGTAAGACATTTTATAATCCCTTCATCTACTTTCTTGGTCTTCTGACACATGTTCTCGTTGGTTCCCTTCTGTGCTTGATGTTTGCCTTCAGCTCCTCTAGATTCATTTGTCCCCACACTTTCTACTCTGCTTGGCTTTAATGGACTATATCAGTGGCCTCCATTCTTTCTTGCTTCTGGGTGAATTTGACCAATAGATAATGCAAAAAACAGTGAGTATGAAGGATTTATTCCTCAGCTCCCTTCTTATGGGGTCACCAGGACCAGTTGCAGCAGGTTAGGTAGACCTTTCCACACAGCTCTTGTCTCCTCATTCAGATTAATACCTGCTCTCTCCTTCCCATCAGACCTGAGGGTAGCTCCTCACTGTTAGTAGGTCAAGATCTTTATAAATATCTCCCTTTTAAACTCTTCTCTAATTACCCAATTTGAGCATGCTCTCTCTATCCAGCTGGGCTGCAGAGAAGGATATACTACCTCTGCACTGGGATTCTACCACTCTTGATCTGATTTCTCTATATTCATATGAGCACCTATCTTATATCTACAATGTTTGAAATTTATAAGAAAATCAAAGCACATTTAAATAATACATATGTCAGTATTGATCACTCTGGTTTCCAGGTTTCACTGTTCTAATTATTAGGTGCCTGAGTGGGTGAGTTTCTAATCTTTAAACACATTTTTCATGGCTTAAAGTGAACTGAGAACCTGGCTAACAAGATAATACATAATTTAGAATGTAATACACAGTGGTTTCCTTTCAAGAGCTCTTGTTTGGAAAGTAGTAGCTGATTGTCAATGGGCTTCACAAATAAGAAGCTCTGACATATGGGCCTTCAGGATAAAATTATAAGGAAGTTTCATGTTCTAAGCGTATTTGTTTTGTTATACAGTTATATCACTAATCAAAACATTAGACAAAATGATAGTTTATTTTAGTAAATTCTAAATGGAATTAGTGACTGTTTTTTATTTTTTATCACTTAAAACCCCGAAGATCTGAAATCAACACCTGAGTAGAAATGTATTCAAGAGTATAAAACACACAAAGAAAGAAGGTTTATTAGAAATTAAACGTCTTCTTTAACTAGAGTTAGTTTTCACATCTGAGGAAAATCAAGTGGCCTTTAGCAAACACTTTACAAGCATGGTTTTTATGTAAGTAAAGGTAGGTGACATAATGATCAGTTATGTGACTGACATACTATTTTCTTTTATCTTAGCCTGCTCTGCCAAAATTCAAAGTGCTGTGTTATACTATAGCATATCTTTTAGGAACGCTATTAGATGTGTATTTTATTTGCTAATTAATGTTGGTAATTCCTCAACTTGTAGCCAATAGGGCTCTAGGCCTTGCATCAGAAAGATATTTGATGTGAACTGACTTGTACTATTAAAAAACAAAAACTAAATTTATTGTATTTTCTATGTCATAGAAGATTTTTAAAAAGACTTTCTTTGATTTATATGTATTCCCTGGGAAAGATAAATTTTAAGACAATTTGACATTCTGGTGTACAAAGAACTGTATATCCTTGCTTGTACGATATCAAATAAGTTCAATAAAGCAAACTTAGGTAAAATTAGCAAAAGTTGTCTGAATGCTATCTTTTTTCAAAGTATAGCATTGCATTTGTAATATATATGTTAATATAAAATAACAAAATATATCCTATTATCAAATATATATATGTATATCTTATTTATTGATTTATTCAGCAAATATTTATTGAGAATCTCTGATATTCTGGGCAACAGAGGTACAGAAGTGAGCTCAACATGGTCTCTGCCCTTAGAAACATTACATATCATTAAGCATTTGCTGTAGATATGAGCACACTTACCCATAAAGAGTATAACCATTTAGGACAACCTAAAGACAGAAAGTGCAGAGACATTACTTTGCCAACAAAGTTTTGTCTAGTCAAGGCTATGGTTTTTCCTGTGGTCATGTATGGATGTGAGAGGTGGACTGTGAAGAAGGCCGAGTGCCGAAGAATTGATGCTTTTGAAGTGTGGTGTTGGAGAAGACTCTTGAGAGTCCCTTGGACTGCAAGGAGATCCAACTAGTCCATTCTGAAGGAGATCAGCCCTGGGATATCTTTGGAAGGAATGATGCTAAAGCCGAAACTCCAGTACTTTGGCCACCTCATGTGAAGAGTTGACTCATTGGAAAAGACTCTGATGCTGGGAGGGATTGGGGGCAAAAGGAGAAGGGGACGACAGAGGATGAGATGGTTGGATGGCATCACTGACTCGATGGACGTGAGTCTCAGTGAACTCTGGGAGTTGGTGATGGACAGGGAGGCCTGGCGTGCTGCGATTCATGGGGTCGCAAAGAGTTGGATACAACTGAGCGACTGATCTGATCTGAAAGACAGAAATGGGATTCCCAGATGGCATTAGTGGTAAAGAACCCACCTGCCAATGCAGGAGACATAAGAGATATGGGTTCAATACCTGGGTTGTGAAGATCCCCTGGAGGAGGGCATGGCACCCTACTCTAGTACTCTTGCCTGGAGAATCCCATGAACAGAGGAGTCTGGTAAACTGTAGTCCATAGGGTCGCACAGTCAGACATAACTGAAGTGACTTAGCATGCATGCCCAAAGACAGAAAAAGAAAAAAATTTTAAATATACTGTTATTCAAGTCTTCTTTGAAAACAGTGAATTGCTATTTAGCTACTCTCAAGCAAATTTAAATACCAAGTCTCAGAGTACCTTTTTCTTACTCAATATGGCTCTTGTCTGTCAATCAAAGTTAAACTTCGTCCTTCCTGGATCCTTAGTTTATACTTTTTTTAAATTTTTATTTTATTTTTTAACTTTACAATATTGTATTGTTTTTGCCATATGTCAAAATGAATCCACCACAGGTATACATGTGTTCCCCATCCTGAACCCTCCTCTCTCCTCCCTCCCCATACCATCCCTCTGGGTCATCCCAGTGCATCAGCCCCAAGCATCCAGTATCGTGGATGGAACCTGGACTGGCGACTCGTTTCATATATGATATTATACATGTTTCAATGCCATTCTCCCAAATAATGGTTTTTCACACATATCTATGTTTTTCCTAGAAATGATGGCCTTTTTATGTCATCATGAAAAATGGTTTCATTTTCTAAACACTGTTACCTGATTGCTAGATTTATATATTCTATATAATTTACAGATAAAAAAACATGTTGAAGTGACTGAGTAACCCATTGTCCACTCTTACGTGTTCAGGAAATGTTCAAATATGACTTGGGCAAGGTATGCATAATGACAAGTTTGCAGAGGGCCATTCGGGAACCTTACTGACTTCCCAAGACAGTGTCAAAGATCTCATTAATTTTACAACCATTATAAAAAGAAATAAAAAACAATAATGGAAATGTAAAAGTTATTATAATGTGATTAATATAAAATGATTTATTAACAGCACAATGAAATGAAACTATGGTAGAAAACTGTAATATAACTAGAAACAGTGTAACCTATAACTATACATTTAAAACGGCATTAAATTGCAACTGCTCCCAGTCTGGTTACCCAAGTTGAATATCATGAAATGGCTAATGGTTCACTTGATACTTCCCAAAGTTTAGAGAGCAGCAGGAATAGAAAAATTCATTTGTCACTTGAGCCTTTATGAAAGACTAGGAGAATTATGTTGTTCTCCACATTCACCAGGTAACCGCAGGAAGGGTGGGAGGCAAATGCTAGAGGCCCATGACATCTAACATGACAGCCCGTAACAGCTGTACAGCTCTTGGTGAAGGAAGGAAATGTCATTTAGTGTGGGTGGAGAAACAGAATCTTCTGAAAGGGAAAGTTAGATTCCGGCAGGAAGGAATTTCAGATCACATAATATTGAAATCACTGATCCTGAAAATAGTACAGAAGCAGCCTTGAGTATTCAGAGTCTATGTTTTGGAATAATCAACCCAGCGGTGGTTCTTCCCATCTCATGTAGGTATGTTTGTGAAATGATGGTGCTGCTAGTGGAATCTGGTTATGAAACATGACTGTACAACCATTCAGAGGGAAGGAAGAATAGACCTCCTCTAAAATAATTTTATTTCACTAACCTGAAAGACTATTTGGAAAAACTTGAAATGCAAAAAAAAAAAAAAAAAAGTTACAGGAAATTGTTGAAACCTTTAGTAGAATTATCATAAAGACTCTAAAAGATTATATTGTAAAAGACGATCAGAGACTGAAAGTATTGTTAGGGATTAGAGACTTCATATTGAAGAAAACACAAAGAATAAGAATCTATGGGCCATTTTCTATATGATGAAAGGTAAATGGATACCCTGAAGACTGCTGTGAGTGGAGTGGTTCAGTATATTTATGACCTGATGACAGAGAAGAGGAGGGGGAGGGGAGGAATATATTGCTAGATCTGCCAGCAATAATAAATTATTCAGATTAAGGATTGGTAAACACCCAGAACCCAATTTCAGATTTAAAAAGTATTTTTGAAGTCCTTAAAACATGTAAGGAGTTTAAAAATCCTTGAAGGTACATACACATAAAAATAATTTTATTGCTTACTTTATTCAGTAGTTATTATATTCAGTCTCAAATAAGCCAGCATTTTAGTCACTGGCCAAGAAATTTCTATAAAGTTTGTGAGGTGCAGAAATCTTTCAGATGCCTTTTACTAGGAGCTTCAAATGTAATATATAAAACATTAGTGAGGAGAAATTATAAAAAATTATAACACTACGACCCTTTCCATTTTAAAATGAGTTATTTGTGTATTAAGTGCTGATGATGTAGCTTAAAAGTACATAGAGAGAGCTTAAATATATGAGGGGGGCATAAAATGAATACCCGTATTTTTCATTTTCTCTGGCCAAGTTCGGGCATAATACAGATCAATTAACTTTCTAATACATTAATAAGTATAGGTTCTCACCTGAATGTGCTTAAATGAAAGTCTAAACATATCCCAATTCAAGACTGCAGTGGTTTCTTATTTTGCCTCTTTGCTTCAACTCGAAATTTATTGCTGAAATCAAACCATACTATAACTAGCAGTAACCTGCTAGTGTACTTTATCCAAGGACTATAACCTTTGTATGCCTTCTTGAAAAAAGTTGTTTTTTTGTGATTATATTCCTTGTGACATAAGTGAATTTATTGAGAAAATTTATAATAAAAAAACTGTACAAGGTATTGGATATCTAAAGGAGACATGAGGTAACATGCAGCGTGAAATGTGCTGGAATGTAGAAAAATAACTTTCTGCATGTGAGCCCTGCAACACTCACCACATGCCAGAGTTAACCTCTGGGAATAACGTATTGTATTCATTAGAAAAACAAAGTGGGTGATAATGGACTAAAATCATGGAATCTTCCAATTAGACAGTTTTACTATGAGCAAATGATGAAAGAATTTTCTAAAGTGAAACCACTTAGACATTTCTGCAGCTATTACAGAAAAGAAACTTGTAGAAATCATCCAACACTTTTTGAAAAGATAAATAAATTTTAGAGAAGAGGAAAAAAGAAGAAAACTAGGAGGAAAAAAAGCTGGGGACTAGTACTTTTTAAGATTTAGGTTTAGGAGCTAAGACTTGTCACTTTTTATTGGTTAATAAGATTGAGGAAATAGATGGCAAGTATAAATGGTAAAAAGACTGGATACAGCCCAAGCACCCTTCAAAGTGTATATCTTTTTCATGGAATTCCTTTTTTCTTTCTTGACACTCTCACAGAGGATTTAGTTCACTGTTCCAACTTCAACTTACATTTACAACCTGATGACATTTAAATAAATATCTTCAACCCCAATATCTCTCAGAAGCTCCAGATCTGAATTTTCAGGTGTTTCTTGGACATAAGTACCCAAATGTTTGAGCATCTCAAACTCAACCTGTTTGTTGCTCTCCAATTCCATTTCAAAAATTCCTGCATTCATTCTCTTAGTTGATGCACCACTATATACAAAATTACCCAAGCTAGAAATACTAGAGTCAAGTCTAACTACTTTCCCTGTGTAGCTCCCTAAATCCAGTCCAGAGCACATTTTCATCAATAGTATTTTCACAAAAATCTTACCAAGTCCACTCTTTCTTTAGACAACATTGCTCTAGAGACATGTATTGGTTATTTTCTTCTTTTGTTCCCTTTTCTTTCTTTCTTCTTCTCTTTCTTTTTTTCTTTGGTTTTGCCTTACAACCGGCGGGGATCCTAGCTCCCAGACCAGGGATGGAACTGGCCCTCAGCAACAGCAAAAGCACAGAGCCCCAAACACTGGACCATCAGGGAACTCTTGACCATTTATTTTCTGGATTATTTCATAGTTTCCACTTAACTATATGTAGTCTCTCTTCTCCTCCAGTCTGTGTTGCATATAACTCCTGGTTATATTTCTTACATGGACATATATATGTCTCCACCTATTCTTTGCAAAGACTATTCATAATCCCCAAATTCCTAACAAAGGGGACCAAATTCTTTATCTTGTACTATATATTCCAGGAACATTGGATATAATGATTATTCCATGAGAAAGCCCAGGTTTTATGCCTCATTTTCTTGCTTTAGAATCCCCTTTCCTTAGAATTAACTTCTTCCAATGTCTTCTTATGTAACTTGTAAAATTTCTGGTTATCTTTAAACTTCCAAATCAAACACCACCTCTTCTGTCAGAATTTTCCTGACTCTCACTTGCAGGGTTATTTCATTTTGTATTAATTAAATTTATTTAATCCCTCTGTTAAAACATGAACCAAAAGTTATTAGAGGTTGTTTTTGTTTATTTGATTCTATATATTTACTTCTCTGCTCCATTATTTTTCTCTGACATTGTTTTAATGCTACAGTTTCTTTTGTAAGATACTAAGATCCTTGAAGTCAAGGACCTTTGTATATGTGCTAGGTAGAAGATTAAACAGTGTAGCAGTTTAATCTTAAGTAGAGTAGTAGCTCAGTAGCAGCTACTGAGGTGTAGCAGTACCTCAGTAAAGGTATGATGAATGAACCTGTTAAGAGAGAGACATGCAAATAAGAGCTTGAGAGATTTGAGCAGTGACTGTAAGTAAAATTCAAATGATTTCTGACTGATAGTAAAGTTCAGCTAAAATGACAACTTTCATAATGAGCCTAATTGGCAGATGAAGTGCTGGAATTAACACTGGCAGAACAACAAGCGGGAAAAGAGAACTTAAGCTAATGGAAACATTGGTACAGTTGAAGTGGTAATCCAAGGAGTCCCAGAGTAGTTAGATAAATGAAATCAAGATGGACCAATTGATCAAAGTGAGCCTAAGACCACAAGGGAAAAGGGAACCCTTGTACACTGCTGGTGGGAATGCAGGTTATAAAGCTATTAAGGACAACAGAATGGAAATTCCTCAAAAGTTTAAAAATAAAACTACTGCAAGATCCATTGATCCCTCTTCTGGGTTTATAACTAAGGGGAATGAAATCAGTATCTCAGAGATATCTGTACTCCCATGTTTATTGCAGCTGTATTCACAGTAGTCAAGATATAGAAACAAACTAAATGCCCACTGACTGATAAATGGATAAAGAAATTATGATATATCTATGTTGTTGCAAATGGTAAGATCGCTTCTATTCTATAAGTATATGTGTGTTTTCTTACTCACTCAGTAATGTCTGATTCTTTGTGAGACTATGGACTGTAGCCCACCAGTCTCCTTTGTCCATGGGATTTCCCAGGCAAGAATACTATAGTGGGTTGCTATTTCCTACTCCAGGGAATCTTCCCGATCCAGGTAGTGAACCCAAGTCTCTTGCATCTCCTGCATTGACAAGTAGAGCCTTTACCACTGTGCCACCTGGGAAGCCCATTCTATATATATAAAGGAATATTATTTGGCTTAAAAAAAAAAAGAACATTTTGCCATTTGCAACAACATGGATGATCCTGGAAGGCGTCATGCTAAATGAAATGAGCCAGAGAAAGGAAAATGCTACATGATCTCACTTAGAATCTAAAAACGTTGAATTCACAGAAGCTGAGAACAAGATGGTTGTTACCAGTGGCAGGGAATTGGGGAAAATGGGAGATGCTGGTCATAGGGTACAAAATTGCAGTTATGTGGGATATGTTCTAGAGATCTAATGTATAGCAGGATGATAGTAGTTAATAATATTGCATTGTATACTGAAAATTTGCTAGAGAGTAGATTTCAGGTGCTTTTTGCTACAAACTAACAAAAATGGTAACTATGTAAGGACATGAATATATTAATCAGCTTGATTGTAGTAATAATTTCACTATTATATGTATATAACAGCATCATGTTGTATAATTTACATACAAACAGTTTTAAAGATAAAGTGTGTTCACAGGGGGAATATGAGAAAGGCAATGAGATAAACACAGGGCAGTGAGCCCATGTTTTGTGCTGGACACAGATGCAAATGGAAATCAGGAGACTTGATCCATGTTTTAGTACCTACCCTAACTATTTGGATAACCATTGGTACTTCATTTAATAACTTGAAAGTTTATTTTCCTCACCTATACAATGAAACTTGGATGATCTGAGGCTTATAAATCTATGATTAAGTCAATTTTAAACTTATTGGGCCAGAAGAGAATATAATAAAACCATGTCTGGATATTCTACAACATCAGTGAATAGAGAGCTTGCTCAGGGTAAGTCAGGGCTGGAGACTGAGAGTTGGGAGTCATGGTGGAAATCGCCATGTATTCATTAGAACACTTCTCCATTTGCTCCTTGGTACAGTTTAACTCCACCCTTCAGCCTTCCTTTCAGTTAAGTGTGATGATATCACTGAATGTTGACTAATGCAATATGGGCTCAAAGAGATGGCTGCAACTTCCAAGCGGAGTCCAAAACAGAACCAAGAGAAAACACAGCATTCCTGCATAATACTTTATGCTCTCTTTTTTCCCTCTCATCTATTACCCAGAACACAGAGTATCTAGTGAAGGATCCTGAGCTTTGAAGGGAGAAAAAAGCCAATTTTAGAAGAGCTGCCAAAAGAGGTACTGATCAGGAACATGTTGGTGGGATCATTGAATGAACCAAAATTTTACATGTTTGCCTTCTATGAATAATATAGAAATCATCCATATAGAAAGGATAGTTGAAGATAGTGATTTTAATCATTGAAAGACTCAGAAGAAAGACTGAAGAATAAAGAAGGAAAGACAGAGTCCTGAGAAACACAACTGAAGACTGTAAAAGAAAAACTAGCCAAAGAGTGAAGAGTAGGAAGAAAAATTTAAGATACCCCATCATCCCTGATATCAAAGTAGAAAAGAATCTTCAGGAAGAAATAGGTAAAGATCAGTCAGAAAATTCCATATAGAGTTACTAGGAAGAGGTTGTTACTAAATTAATGGAACATAATCAGTAAAAGTTTATTTAAATGAGAATAATTTGAACCTTTTTTGAAGAAGTATAAGAGCCTATAATATGGAGATACTAAGGAGAAGCTCAAGGAATTCAAATTATTATAGAAAGTAGGAAGGAATTATTTTTATAGTACAAGCAAATGGAGTAAATTTAGAAAGGAGGCAAAATTTTTCTTTGAAGGGAAAAATAAGAACAGAGAGCAATCCTGACACAAAACATGTTTTTTTGTTTTATTTCTGTAAAGAGGCAGCGCTCTGACCTAAACCGGAATAAAAACAACACTTACATTGGTTACTATGTATTGGAGCCATGCTGGAAAAGAATCATGAAATAATTCTAAAATCTTCTTGATATAACCCCTGGCAGTTTCCAATTACAAATAAAAATGTAGAATCAGGGAAGAATAAAAGTTTACATGCAGCATAATGTATTTTGGGGCCATTTAAAATGCATCCATCTCTTCCAGTGCTAATTAAGCAACTAATTTGACTTGGATAGCTATACTGGTATGAAGAATTTTGAATGAATAGCACAAAAGACATTTTCTCTTTGATAAAATGAAATGTCCAACAAATGACAGTGATGACAAAAGCAATTCTTAATCTAATGTTCTCTTATCCAAGCACAGTTAGTGAACAATAACTGATCATGTTCATTGTTCATGTTTATTGTTCTACTTTTCTTCTTAGAAGGCATATTTGCTGCTGCTGCTGCTGCTAAGTCACGTCAGTCGTGTCCGACTCTGTGTGACTCCATAAACAGCAGCCCAACAGGCTCCTCTGTCCCTGGGATTCTCCAGGCAAGAATACTGGAGTGGGTCGCCATTTCCTCCTCCAATGCATGAAAGTGAAAAGTGAAAGTGAAGTCACTCAGTCATGTCCGACTCTAGCGACCCCAGGGCCTGTAGCCTACCAGGCTCCTCCGTCCATGGGATTCTCCAGGCAAGAACACTGGAGTGGGTGCCATTGCCTTCTCCGAGAAGGCATATTTAATAGGCTGCTAATAAGATCAGGAAAAATAACTTAGCAGAAGAAAGGTACAATCAGTTACATTTGGCCTCTCTGGGCCTTAATTTTATATTTATTAATGACCAAGTTTCAGTCAAGTTATAAAATATTCAAATTCTAGGGGTGCAGCACTTAGCATTGATTCCAACTGTAGCAAAGATTGTTCAATCAGATTAAAAGCAGGTAAGTAAGTAACCATTTTTTTGATATTAGAGAAAGGAAGTATAGCATATTTTCTAGACTAAGATAAGCTTGAACATTGGTAAAGTCTCTTTGTCTGTTTCTCCAGACAAGGACTAAATGCTACTTTCTTCACATTTTAAAATGCCTAGCAACAACCCAAATGCTAATCCCAATTCTGAAAATGTTATTATTCTGTTTCTTTGGTTAATACTGAATGACATTTAAGAAAATGCTCTAAAGGAAAAAGATGCAAGCTCATTGTTGTAGACAAGGATCAATATGATAAATGCTGCCACATTTGATTTCTAAGCAACCCCTGCAGTGGCTTGAGTGATTATATAATTTGTGCAAGTTCAGTTCAGTTCAGTCGCTCAGTTGGGTCTGACTCTTTGTGACCCCATGAACCGCAGCACACCAGGCCTCCCTGTCCATCACCAACTCCTGGAGTTCACTCAGATTCACGTCCATCGAGTCAGTGGTGCCATCCAGCCATCTCATCCTCTGTCGTCCCCTTCTCCTCCTGCCCCCAATCCCTCCCAGCATCAGGGTCTTTTCCAATGAGTCAGCTCTTCACATCAGGTTGCCAAAGTACTGGAGTTTCAGCTTCAACATCAGTCTTACCAATGAACACCCAGGACTGATCTCCTTTAGGATGGACTGGTTGGATCTCCTTGCAGTCTAAGGGACTCTCAAGAGTCTTCTCCAACACCACAGTTCAAAAGCATCAATTCTTCGGTGCTCAGCTTTCTTCACAGTCCAACTCTCACATCCATACACGACCACAGGAAAAACCATAGCCTTCACTAGACAGACCTTTGTTGGCAAAGTAATGTCTCTGCTTTTCAATATGCTGTCTAGGTTGGTCATAACTTTCCTTCCAAGGAGTAAGCATCTTTTAATTTCATGGCTGCAGTCACCATCTGCAGTGATTTTGGAGCCCAGAAAAATAAAGTCTGACACTGTTTCCATTGTTTCCCTATCTATTTCCCATGAAGTGATGGGCCCAGATGCCATGATCTTAATTTTCTGAATGTTGAGCTTGAAGCCAACTTTCTCACTCTCCTCTTTCACTTTCATCAAGAGTCTCTTTAGTTCTTCTTCATTTTTTACCATAAGGGTGGTATCATCTGCATATCTGATGTTATTGATATTTTCCAAGCAACCTTGATTCCAGCTTGTGCTTCCTCCAGCCCAGCATTTCTCATGATGTACTCTGCATATAATTTAAATAAGCAGGGTGACAATATACAGCCTTGACGAGGGGGGGATATGACATGTTATGTAACTACATTCCTTTTGAATGCTGTTTTACATGTTGAGATGGCTAAGGTCTCTTAATAATTGGAATACCTTTGTGTGGGACTCATGTTGGGATGACATTGTGCTGAGGGGACCATGTGGGGTGTGAAAAGGCAGTAAGATAGGTTTTATACTTTTGTAATTTGTCTTTGCATTTTAAGTTTTGTATAGGTCAATTCTTCCCCCTGTTATTAAGCATTGGCTTGTCCTGCTTCTATTTGTTAATCATGTTTCATATCTGACATTATAGATCAGGTAAAAGGTGGCTATCTATCCTATTCATGGGTTTATTTTTTTGGACTGGTGCCCACAAGGGGTGGGCATGGGGATTTTTTGTTCAGCTACAAATTACTAATATTAGGTATGGAAAAGAACCACCTCTGTTTCAAAAGGTATTTAGACTTAAGTGGTTTCATCTCAATATTGTAAGGTAGAAAAACACTGGATTTGGAAGACCTAGATTCAAGTCTTGGCTCCATGATGTAACAGCTAGAGAAGTTCCTTAATCTGGCTGTATCTAAACTTTCTCACCTGTAAAATAAGGATCTGTACCATAGAATTTTTCTGAAGTTTAAAGGAAGAAATTTATAGACATTTATTTAGTACCAAGCAACAGTTAGAACTGGACATGGAAGAACAGACTGGTTCCAAATTGGAAAAGGAGTACGTCAAGGCTGTATATTGTCACCCTGCTTATTTAACTTATATGCAGAGTACATCATGAGAAATGCTGGACTGGAAGAAACACAAGCTGGAATCAAGATTGCCGGGAGAAATATCAATAACCTCAGATATGCGGATGACACCACCCTTATGGCAGAAAGTGTAGAGGAAATAAAAAGACTCTTGATGAATATGAGAGAGTGAAAAAGTTGGCTTAAAATTCAACATTCAGAAAATGAAGATCATGGCATCTGATCCCATCACTTCATGAGAAATAGATGGGGAAACAGTGGAAACAGTGTCAGACTTTATTTTTCTGGGCTCCAAAATCACTGCAGATGGTGACTGCAGCCATGAAATTAAAAGATGCTTACTCCTTGGAAGGAAAGTTATGACCAACCTAGACAGCATATTGAAAAGCAGAGACATTACTTTGTCAACAAAGGTCTGTCTAGTCAAGGCTATGGTTTTTCCTGTGGTCATGTATGGATGTGAGAGTTGGACTGTGAAGAAGGCTGAGCACCGAAGAATTGATGCTTTTGAACTGTGGTGTTGGAGAAGACTCTTGAGAGTCCCTTGGACTGCAAGGAGATCCAACCAGTCCATTCTAAAGGAGATCAGCCCTGGGATTTCTTTGGAAGGAATGATGCTAAAGCTGAAACTCCAGTACTTTGGCCACCTCATGCAAAGAGTTCACTCATTGGAAAAGACTTTGATGCTGGGAGGGATTGGGGGCAGGAGGAGAAGGGGACGACAGAGGATGAGATGGTTGGATGGCATCACTGACTCGATGGACATGAGTCTGGGTGAACTCCAGGAGTTGGTGATGGACAGGGAGGCCTGGCGTGCTGCGATTAATGGGGTCGCAAAAAGTCGGACACGACTGAGCGACTGAACTGAACTGAAACTCTCATCCAGAAGCTGTTAGATCTTTATCCTGAGGAAGTGCAGAGTGAACTTCCATTTTTTTAAGAATATATTAAGATCTGAATCTGTTGAACAAAAGAAAGTGAAAGTGAAAGTCACTCAGTCGTGTACCACTCTTTGTGACCCCATGGACTATACAGTCCATGGATTTCTCTAGGCCAGAATACTGGAGTGGGTAGACTTTCCCTTCTCCAGGGGATCTTCCTATCCCAGAGACTGAACCCAGGTCTCTTGCTTTGCAGGCGGATTCTCTACCAACTAAGCTATTGAGCAAAGGCAGAGTTAATGTTCCAGCAGGGGACCGGTTTATAGGCTGGAGAAAGTGTGGTCTTTGGGAAATGGATGGGAAAGGCTGAAGACAATTGGAAGTCATAAGCAGATTTTGTAGCCTAACTAGGCAGGGTTTGTTCAGTGAGAAAAAATTCAACTCAGGCAATAGGGCATACTGTAGAGGAAACAAATTTTGCCTAGGAACCTGGGTACAGCTCATAATTAGCACTTGTTTGGTGGATCTATAAAAATGCAGGGTATCACTTAATAACAATTTTTAAATTTTGTTCTAGATATAGACAGTTCTTGCTATGGGGAGGCTAAAGACTCTAGATTTAGGCTGTGCAGAAAAAGAGATGGAGTCCTGCCATCACCAGTAATAACAGTAAAAGACTGTATTCTGTATCATTTTCCCAGCTCACACAAATTCAGCTTGGCTCTCCAAATTTCCATGGGATCTTAGGTAACAGAGATGTCTGAATTATAGAACTTGCTTCCAGTAATTACTGGAACTTCCTCTTATCCCTGGTGGTGAGTGGTAATTGGCACATCTCAGGGAACAGTTTGGCATAAAGCTTAAACATACAGATGGGCTTCAGAATCAGATAAAGCTGATTTCAAGTCTAAGATCTACCACTTATTAGTTACAACTCTAGTCAATTTATTGGATCTTAACAGTAAAATGGGGGGATTAATCCTAATATTTTTATTTGCTTGTGATGTTTCTGATATTTAACTTATATTAGTAAGATTGCCTATTATGCTTTTGGAAGTGAATAAATATCTAAGAAAAAATGACCATCTACTTAAATATAATTTCTTATTTAGATTCTGCAGATTATATCCAAGAGATGGAAAATGTATTTTCTGTTGTTCAGTGTTTATTATTTAATTATGTATAAAATGAAACCTCAACTGCATTTCCAGGTGCCTTTGATCACTTTGTGTACCAGATACAAACTTGTTTATAGAGCTAAGTTGTACTTGTCATTACCAGCTTAATGAATAGATTTTTCATTGCAATTAATATTGTTTCTTAGTGAAAAGATGGATCGGTAATAACCATAAAGGTGAGCTTTACTGACAAGTTTGCTCTCCCCTTTTCCTCTCTTCCTGCAGAAGTTTCTTAGGCATTCCTCTCAGCATGAAGCAGGGAAGGATCCCACCGGGCACAGGGTAATCTTTGTGGATAAATGGTCCATATTGAAAAATCTGTTGGCTTATCATCTCGGGACAGCCGCCCAACTACCTTTCTCCCTACTGTGAGAGTCACTGGCTGAATCATAAGTTGATTAACAGTAAAAAAAAAAAAAAAAAAGAGTCTGCTAGGGTATAAAAAATAGGCATTGTCATACATACTGCAGTTGAAAATGAAACCAGTACAATCTTTTTCTGGAGGAGAGTTTGGTACATATATTGACATTCTTAAAATATGGTTACTCTTTGATCTAGTAATTTCACATTTATGAAATTATTATAAAGAAACAGTTAAGTGTACAAATAGGTATGTAGAAGGATGTTCATTGCAGCATTGTTTATAATAATGAAAAATTGGATACTAAATGGTCAACAAAAGTGTTATGGTATTTTTATCTGACAGAATAATATATACCCTTTTAAAAATGTAAAAGTTACATAAAGATATAGGAAAATATAAAATAAAGTTAGGTGAATAAAAGCAATATATTAAACTGTATAGTTATGTGACATTTGTAATAAAATATTTATGTTTATATACTAGGAAAGAACTGCAGAAATGTGTTTCAAAAGGCACAAGAATTGCATTAGTACTGTTAAAGGTGATCTCATTTTCTTCTTATGCTTTTCTGTCATGCAATAAGCTGCTTTCATTTTGTAATCACTTAAAGATAATTGCAATATTGAAAGCATGCCTGTTTTCTATAATTATAAATGCTATCAGCAGGTATTTTTAAAAATCTTTGTTCGTTGCTGTATGCTCAACACTTTAGAATAACTAACCACAGTAGGGACTCAATTAGTAACTGTTTAGTGTATGAGTACTTACTCTATTCTTTTCTTTTCAAACACTATCAGAGATCTAGCAACTTCTTAGGATAGTTGTGTTGAAATAAAAAGGAACTCAGATGTCCCAGTTCCTCAAGAGAATAGACAGAAAAATCTTAGAGATTTAAGGTAATATTGTTAATGCTTTAAAAATACCCACAGTTTATTTTATTTTTAGATTTTAAGGTGGAGTGAAATAAAGTGAAAGAGACTCAGTCATATCCCACTCATTGTGACCCCATGGACTATAAAGTTCATGGAATTCTCTAGGCCAGAATACTGGAGTGGGTAACCTTTCCCTTCTCCAGGGGATCTTCTCAAACCAGGGATTGAACCCAGGTCTCCTGCATTGCAGGCAGATTCTTTTACCAGCTGAGCCACAAGGGAAGCCCTTTAAGCTGGAGACCAGGTATCAAAACAAAGAGATAACAAATGGCAGTGTATAAAATGTAGTTATTTGTTTACTTATCTATTTATTCAACAAAAGTTGTATAAAGTGCTGAGACTCTAGCAGCAAATAATAGTTTATATTTGTTGTAGTGTTCGTCTCCCAGCATCTCCTAAATTCACTAATATTTGGGGAATTTCTCAGTCACCAGGTAAATTCCAGAAACTTAATTTTCAAACTTCTTTTACAACTAGGGCCCAATAATTTGATCTAGATTTATTCCATCACACATTTCCATGCAAGATTTTGGTTAGGGGACATATTTCAGGAAGAAGAAAGCACAATATAGAATTCATTCTTCTGATGATGGTAACTGGAGGAGAGCTAGTATTGTATGGGTTTCAATTACTGCACCTTGGGATTGAAACCCAGGTTTCAGGAGACAGGAAAACCTGGGGTTCCCAGCAGCAGTGGGAAACTGTCTTGTTATCAATATCAATAACCTCAGATATGCAGATGACACCGTCCTTATGGCAGAAAGTGAAGAGGAACTAAAAAGCCTCTTGATGAAAGTGAAAGAGGAGAGTGAAAAAGTTGGCTTCAAGCTCAACATTCAGAAAACGAAGATCATGGCATCTGGGCCCATCACTTTATGGGAAATAGATGGGGAAACAGTGGAAACAGTGTCAGACTTTATTTTTCTGGGCTCCAAAATCACTGCAGATGGTGACTGCAGCCATGAAATTAAAAGACGCTTACTCCTTGGAAGGAAAGTTATGACCAACCTAGATAGCATATTCAAAAGCAGAGACATTACTTTGCCAACAAAGGTTCATCTAGTCAAGGCTCTGGTTTTTCCAGTGGTCATGTATGGATGTGAGAGTTGGACTGTGAAGAAAGTTGAGCACCGAAGGATTGATGCTTTTGAACTGTGGTGTTGGAAAAGACTCTTGAGAGTCCCTTGGACTGCAAGGAGATCCAACTAGTCCATTCTAAAGGAGATCAGCCCTGGGATTTCTTTGGAAGGAATGATGCTAAAGCTGAAACTCCAGTACTTTGGCCACCTCATGTGAAGAATTGACTCATTGGAAAAGACTCTGATGCTGGGAGGGATTGGGGGCAGGAGAAGAAGGGGACGACAGAGGATGAGATGGCTGGATGGCATCACAGACTCAATGGACATGAGTTTGAGTGAACTCTGGGAGTTGGTGATGGACAGGGAGGCCTGGCGTGCTGCGATTCATGGGGTCGCAAAGAGTAGGACACGACTGAGCGAATGAACTAAACTGAACTGAATTTGTATTTTGTCCTGGTTTGATAGCCTCCAGTGATTTTTTGGCCTTTACAAATATTCTTTGAATTGCCTAAATAGTCCCACCATGTTTCTCTTTCTAAGAAGAATAGAAAACTCAATACAACATTTCCTCTCATCTTGTATTCTACCTTACCACAGTCACGCAATCCCACAGTCATGCCAAACATTGCTACCACCAAACTTCAGTTTTAGGTGTCCATTCCTTAATCACTATCTTTTTTCTCCAGACCACTCCTTCAAGTTTTCCTGCCTCAATAATTCTTTGAACGTTTGGTTCTACCCTTTTCACTGTCTATTGTTATCATTCATGTCCTCACTTCCTTCCTCAGTTGGTTATTCAGTGATCTGTTATTAGAATAATTATTTCACACATGTTAATTCTGATTGGTGTCATTTTACACACAACCCTCAGAATATCAAAATCCCCCTTAGAGCTGTCCAGATAGCCTGATATGTCTCTGCTCAGTCAGTCCCCTCTTACATATCTGAGACAATTTCTTACAACATCTTTCTCTCTTATTCCCGTCTATAGGATGCCAAAGTGACTGTCCCTGTAAGTTATACCACCTAGTTTACCACGTCATTTGTGTCTGCACCCAAGTACTGTGCATCTCAGTCCATTATGGTACTGGAACTGTCTCTGGTCCACAGAGACTACCCTTTATTTTCTCATCCTGAATCGCTCCATCTTACCTACTAAGAAGTGAGAAGTGAAGTCACTGCAGTCGTGTCTGCAACCCCATGGACTGTAGTCTACAAGGCTCCTCTGTCCATGGAAATTTTCAGGCAAGAGTACTGGAGTGGGTTGCCATTTCCTTCTCCAAAAAAGGAACTGGCAATTAGCCCCTCTCAATTCATATCATTGACATTTTCTTTTTCTTGTCTTTATTTATTTGGCTGCATTGGGCTTTAGTTTCAGTGCACAGGATCTTTGTTGCATTATATGGGCTCTTTTGTCGTGGCACACAGACTCTAGTTGTGACACACAGGCTCCAGAGCTCGTGGGCTTGGTAGATGTAGCATGTGGTCTTGGTTGCTATGCAGGATGTGGAATCTTAGCTCCCTGACCAGGGATCAAACCCACATCTCCTTCATTGCAAGGCAGATTAACCACTGGACCACCTAGGAAATTCCCACATTTTCTTAACCAGATTGTTTCCATCAGTGTATCATATACTGTAAAATATTCTACAAATAATTATACATTAATCTCATTACATTCTCCAGTGAGCTAAGCATTTCTCTGCTCTCCTTTATAGCAAACTTCCTCAAAAGAGTTGTTTCTTAGTTTTCACTTTCTTGTATCTACAATCACCTCAGGACAAGCTGCCACAACCCATTTTCAGCCTGGACCACTGCAGTAGCCTCTTCTATGTCTCCTTGCTTCCTCACTCCACCAAGTTATACTCTAGAGCCACTAGAATGAGCTTTTAGAAATAAAAATAAGGTCAGGTCACAGCTTATGAAATTTCCCAGTGCTCTCATCTTACCGAAATAAAAGTCACAAGGCCTTGCCAGAGCCTATAAGAGACTGAGGTAACATCAGGGTTACTTTTCCAACCTCATCTTCCATTTCTCTAACCCTTCCCCTCCTTTGTTCCTCCTCTTTTGTTAAAACATTCTAAAAATGCTCTTATCAATGAGCTAGTGAATTTGCTGTTTCTTTTCCCTTGAATACTCTTCCTCTAAGTGGTAACTGTCTATGTGCTCGCACGCATGCTAAGTTGCTTCTGCTGCTGCTGCTAAGTCACTTCAGTCGTGTCCGACTCTGTGCGACCCCATAGACGGCAGCCCACCAGGCTCCCCTGTCCCTGGGATTCTCCAGGCAAGAACACTGGAGTGGGTTGCCATTTCCTTCTACAATGCATGAAAGCAAAAAGTGAAAGTGAAGTCGCTCAGTCATGTCTGACCCTCAGCAGCCCCATGGACTGCAGCCTACCAGGCTCCTCTGTTCACGGGACTCTCCAGGGAAGAGTACTAGAGTGGGTTGTCATACCCTCCTCCAGGGGATCTTCCTAACCCAGAGATCGAACCTGTGTCTCTTACATCTACCTGTATTGACACATGGGTTCTTTGCCACTAGTGCCACCTGGGAAACCCCAGTCACTGTCTCTCTTAATTCAAAATTTTTTCACATATTACAGCTCAGTGGAAAATTTTTTCCCAATTTTATCTATTATATATATATATATATCCTGATTGCTCTTTGTTTATCCTGATTTCTTTTTCTTCAAGTGACTTATTACTTCTAACATATAGGGATTCCCTGGTGGCTCAGATGGTAGAGAATCTGCATGAAATGCAGGAGACCCAGGTTCAGTTCCTGGGTCAGTAAGATCCCCTGGAGAAGGGCATTACAATCCACTCCAGTATTTTTGACTGGAGAATTCCATGGACAGAGGAGCCTGGAGGCTATAGGTCATGGTATTCCAAAGAGTTGGACATGACCGAGCACCTAACACTTGCAATTTTCTGACATATATTATGCAATTATTTGTTTATTATCAACTCACTCCCAGTAGAATATTATCCTCATGAGAGCAAGAATCCTGGTATGATCATTGCTACATCTCCAGTGCATAGTGGCACTGAATAAATAATGAATGAGTTTGTTGAATGAGTACCCAGGGCCCTACAAAAGCGAAGAGAAGTGAGTGTCATACCCTTCTTAAGAGGTGCTTTTCAGAGGCAGTGACTTTGGAGCAGGTATTGGGTAATGAGACATATGCCAGACATATGCCAACAACTGAAAGAGGAGAGACTACTGTCATTGAAGAGTTAATGGTATAAATAGTATGTTTGGAAGCACAGAGAAATGTAAGTTTTCATTCTAGAGAGATGGATATTTCCTTTATTGATAGAATGTAGAATAAATGGAACCATTGTGGCATGGGTGAGATTGGGGGGCTGGGATGGAGTTTTCAGAGATAAACTCAGAATGGTAGACACTATGATAAGTGTGTTAGGCTTAGTCTTCCAAATTTCAGTGATATAACTTTATGAATCCTGTACCATTCCAAAGATTTTTTCTACATTGTTCATATGATTATTTTATTGAGTATTGGAAAGAAAATTGAACCACTCTGTATTTCTGAAAATGGTGCAGAACTAAAAATCCAATTGGCTAATTTATGTCTTCCTTTCTGAAAAAAATCTAATGCTTCTCATATTTTTCAGCCTCCACCAAATAGCATTATATATAAATTATGCACACGAGCTATGTTTATATGAAGTGACAAATCAGAGATTCAGTCACTATTTGAATGAACAGTGTTGTCTTGTGTTAATCTGATTCAAGAATAACAAAGGAAAAGGATTCTTTTTGTTATAGACAGTGGTTCTTAACCCTCTGAGACTGATAAAAGCTGTGGATAGTCTAACCAGAAAAATATGCTAAACAGATATAAGCAGTTCTGACCAAAATTTTAGAAGATTTTAGATGCCACTTCGAGGCCATTCATACTTTCCTTATGTCCAGTGGCTAGATTAGTATTCTCCTTTCTAACAGTTGTTTATTACACATATGGTACCTGCTGCTGCTGCTGCTAAGTCGCTTTAGTCGTGTCCGACTTTGTGTGACCCCATAGATGGCAGCCCACCAGGCTCCATTGTCCCTGGGATTCTCCAAGCAAGAATACTGGAGTGGGTTGCTATTTCCTTCTCCAATGCATGAAAGTAAAAAGTGAAAGTAAAGTCGCTCAGTTGTGTCCAACTCTTACCAACCCCATGGACTGCAGCCTACCAGGCTCCTCCATGGGATTTTCCAGGCAAGAGTACTGGAGTCGGGTGCCATTGGTACCTAGTAAGCTGAAAAAGTATGGAATGAGACATTTTTAAAATTAAGGACTTGAGAGAGATTATTAACATATGAATATTTTTAATATTTTTGATCTCATTATTCATCCAGTGTGTTCTTGAATGCTTTAAAAAAAAACTTTGGTTCTCTAAATATACATTAAGTCTTGGAAATTAGCCTTTCAATTTAAAGAAAAAATAAGAGACAAAAAATAGTATTTGATTAAAAGAATTTAAAAAAACATAGGCAAAATTAGAATATTTCTATACTATTGATGAAATGGTAAAACAAAAAGCAGTTAAGATATTTAGACTCAAAAAGTTGACCAACAGACCAAATGTAATGAGAATTTTATTGATTAGGATATTGGTTAGGTTTGACAACAAGTATCAAAAAATGTAACTCAAAATTTTTTAATTCTAGAGAAAGTTTACTGTTACACGTCAATAGTTTTGATATATGATGACTCCAAAGTTGAATAGTTCTGCAGTTCAGCAGCATCATCAGATTAAAGTTCTTCACACTTTCCTACTGCCACAACTTCATGGAACTGTCTTGGTCCTCAGGCCAGCTGACCTATGGTTGCAGTTATAGCTATCACAGTTCAAGTAGTCATATTCAGATATGTCAGCATCCAGAGGAATAAAATTGCGGTCTCTTCTTTGTGCTTCTTTCTAAAGTCTCTCCCCTTAGACTTAGGAGAACCCTTGTTAGATTGAATTGTCTAGAATGGGTCATATGTCCATTTGTAAACCAATCATGTTAGGGAGAATGTTATATCCTTAATAGGGTTAAATTGTTCAAGATTTACTCCTGAGCTGAGAAATTATAGTATAGTATAGTATACATATATATATATATGTACATATATTATCCTACTTTAGGGCTCTATCCACAATTGTACTACCATACAATTGCACTCTGCACAATTGCACAAACTACTGCACAATTGAACTCATCTCACACGCTAGCAAAGTAATGCTCAAAATTATCCAAGCCAGGTTGCAATATGTGAACCGTGAACTTCCAGATGTTCAAGCTGGTTTTAGAAAAGGCAGAGGAACCAGAGATCAAATTGCCAACATCCGTTGGATCATTGAAAAAGCAAGAGAGTTCCAGAAAAACATCTATTTCTACTTTATTGACTATGCCAACACCTTTGACTGTGTGGATCACAATAAACTGTGGAATATTCTGAAAGAGACAGAAATACCAGACCACCTGACCTGCCTCTTGAGAAATCTGTATGCAGGTCAGGAAGCAATGGTTAGAACTGGACATGGAACAACAGACTGGTTTCAAATAGGAAAAGAAGTACATCAATGCTGTATATTGTCACCCTGCTTATTTAACTTATATGCAGAGTATATCATGAGAAACGCTGGGCTGGAGGAAGCTCAAGCTGGAATCAAGATTGCTGGGAGAAATATCATTAACCTCAGATATGCAGATGACACCACCCTTATGGCAGGAAATGAAGAGGAACTAAAGAGACTCTTGATGAAAGTGAAAGAGGAGAGTGAAAAAGTTGGCTTAAAGCTCAACATTCAGAAAATGAAGATCATGGCATCCAGTCCCATCACTTCATGGCAAATAGATGGGGAAACAGTGGCTGACTTTATTTTTTGGGGCTCCAGAATCACTGCAGAGGGTGACTGCAGCCATGAAATAAAAAGACGTTTACTCCTTGGAAGAAAAGTCATGACCAACCTAGATAGCATATTCAAAAGCAGAGACATTACTTTGCCAACAAAGTTCCATCTAGTCAAGGCTATGGTTTTTCCTGTGGTCATGTATGGATGTGAGAGCTGGACTTAAAGGAAGCTGAGTGCGGAAGAATCAATGCTTTTGATCTGTGGTGTTGGAGAAGACTCTTGAGAGTGCCTTGGATTGCAAGCAGATCCAGTCAGCCCATCCTAAAGGAGATCAATCCTGGATGTTCATTGGAAGGACTGATGTTGAAGCTGAAACTCCAATACTTTGGCCACCTGATAAGAGCTGACTCATTGGAAAAGACCCTGATGCTGGGAAAGATTGAGGGCAGGAGGAGAAGGGGACAACAGAGGATGAGATGGTTGGATTGCATCACTGACTCAATGGACATGCCTTTGCATAGACTCTGGGATTTGGTGATGGACAGGGACGCCTGGTGTGCTGTGGTCCATGAGGTTGCAAAGAGTCGGACACAACTGAGCGACTGAACTGAACTGAACTGGGGCTCTTTCCATCCAGGATAGGATACGTAGGTGCATTTTCTTAAGCCTGGTCTGTGATTTTTGGAAGGTTGGTTGATTTTTGATTGTTTGCTTACTGTATGTTAACCTAAGCCTCACCTTAGAACTACTGAATTGTAATGTCTAAGAGACCATCTGTGATATTTGGAAAATCTTAACATTTGAGAACACAACTTTTTATATATAATAATATAATATAATATAACATTATATCCCCTGAAGTATAGAATTGTATTTTCTGATATATAGGTTCATGGATTAAAGCAGGGCGGTTCCTTTAGCTAGGAAGGAAGGAAAATTATTGTAGGCAATCGTTAATCTCTAAGAGTTGAACAAAAATATGACAGAAAACATTTTCTTATCAAAGTAGGGTTATTTAGAGGATATATCTACATTGACTTCATTGAGTGATGGTCAGACGCAAAATATCATGAGATAATTAGCTTCATATTAGTTAACTAATATGCTTGTTGAATATAAATGGAAGCTACCATAGTTTTATTGGCAATATGTTAATATTTGAAAAGTATTGTGATTACATTGGGTAAATTAATTTAACCTCTTTGAGATTGATTTTGTCATTTGTAAAATGTAGTTAAAGCAACTTGCCCAGCCTATTTCACAGACCTAACTTGGAAGCCAAATTACTATATAAGTGAAGGTTCATTATAAATGATAATACATAATTCAAAAGTTGTTACTTAACAGGAAGGAGGAAGCTATGCAATGAAATCCATCAGTCAAATAAGAGTTGTTCCAAATATATTTGAAATGTTTTTCTACAAGTTACGCAAATTCATGTGATATTTTTGTTTAGAGTCTATTTCTCTCAGATTTCAAAGCACTTGACAAAAGTGGTCTTACTAAATTGCTGCCAATGAGGCAGTTTATAAGTGTTATTGTGTTACCTGTTAGGAAAAAAGGGTATTTGGAGATCTTGTACAAAAACCAACAATGTATAGTAATGAAGCCAGAAGTAGAATCATTGTCTCCATATATG
This sequence comes from Bos indicus, assembly GCF_029378745.1. NCBI lineage: Eukaryota > Metazoa > Chordata > Mammalia > Artiodactyla > Bovidae > Bos > Bos indicus. The sequence continues at coordinate 62,350,740 of NC_091762.1, read as the reverse complement.
GCTCATTTTTATTTACAGGATTTGACCACTTTGACTTTAAAAATAAATTCTAACACTTTGTCTTAATTTCTGTTGTCATCTACAACTTTAAAATTCTTGTATGTGAAAGAAAATATTAGTTTTACATTAGAAATCAGTACATGTCTGAACATAAACATAAATACATACTACAATGCTTTCATACAAATATATATGTATTAAAATACATATTGTTCTTTGTGCAATTAACTATGATATGTTTTTTTGTGTGTGTTAAATTTCACCAAAGTATTTACTACAATTTACTGAACTGATTTAATGAGCAATGAGGACATCTTGACCCACAGTTTGAGTCTGCATAAACAGTGAAACAATGTTAATCTAGAGGTTCAGGGGCTTTATGGGCTTCCCAGGTGGCACTAGTGGTAAAGAACCCACCTGCCAGTGCAGGAGACACAAAAGACACGGGTTCGATTACTGGATTGGGAAGATCCCCTTGAGGAGCGCATGGGAACCCACTCCAGTATTCTTGCCTGGAGAATCCCAAGGACAGAGGAGCCTAGCAGGCTACAGTCCATAGTCACAGAGACTCAGATATGACTGAAGTGACTTAGCACAGCACATTCATCCAGCAGAGGTCCTACAGGTGTGTTTTGTTAGGACTGATCCATGGATTTTTTTGTTTGTTTTTTGGTTGATTCGTTGGTTGGCTTTTATTAGACTAAGCTTCACCTTGGAATTCTGAATCATAATATCTAAGGTAGGGCCTGGGTTTACATATTTGAAAAATCTTCACAGTTGAGAATTCAACTTTTAATATTTTTTTGTGACTTAGTGTCTAATCACATGATCTTCTCACTGTTAATATTCTACAGTACTAGATGTATCCATCAAACTCAACAGGTACCAAATTAAACTTAGGATCTCCAAACAAACTCATCCAACCTGACCCTTCCTTTCACTTCAGTGTTCTCAATCCCATATACACTTATATTCTGTCATAGTTTCTGGGTTCTACATTTCTACCTTGATGAAAGATGTTACCATATACTCAGTTACCAGTGAGCTAGTCTCTCTTTTATTCGTCTCTCCTCCATAAATAAATTAATTAGCATTACTTATTATTTCTGCTTTTATACCCCTTGCTTTAGTTCAAGATCTCCTTATTCTTTACCTAGTGTATTGCATTATCCCTCTCAGCTGATTTCACTGTCTATCCTTATTTTCTTTAAATCAGTTTTTGCTGCTATAGGTTAGAAGAATCCCCAGAATCTTTGCTTAAAGCTCTTCAATGACTCTGTTTCTCAATAGGATGAACTTGGAACTATTTTGGGCATCAAACAAATAGTAAGGTTTTCACGACCAGACTTCTGTTTACCTCTCCCACTGTAATCACTGCAACTCCCCTTCATGCTTGTGTATCTTCGCTTTATTATGTGTCCAACATGACCATGCATTTTCATATTTCTGTAGCATTGTGCGTACCTGGACTCCTGACATAGCTTCCTCATCTGACCCCTGACTTTGGTCTTATCTTCTTTCAAACCATGTTTTGCACACCTGGTAGTTGTTGGAGAGATATCATATACTCTAATTCTTTGTTGTGTGTGTGTGTGTGTGTGTGTGTGTGTGTGATCTTAGGTAAGTTATGTCCCTGTACCTTAGTTTTCCCTTTTAACTTGAAAGGATTTTGCAAGGTTTAAACTTAAAACATGGACATTGCCCATCACAATTTCTGGACATCTACAGAGGGGTCTTCTAATCCTTGGTTTTATAAACCCATGTTTATAAAGTTACACCTAAGTATTTTATATAATGAAGTTCACACATTTAGATTTGGCTTTGAACAAATGACCCATTATCTAAAAATACAATTTAATTCTGTGTGTAATTCTGTGTGGATTTATCAAATCTCTACTTTTTGCTAGATCTGGAGGTAAAAAGTAAATAAACTGTACTTACAGTCTTTTTTTCATCAACATCAGAAATTCTAAACATTTTTAAGGCATTTATGTACTTCTAATATTGATAATATTTCATAGCATTATATCTTTTTTCTCTTTTTTGGGGTAGCCTAAATGCCAAAAACTTGAAAACTGGCTTAACTTTGGTAAACAAAAGCTTTATAATGCTTTAAAATGGTCATGGATTGATCAATTTGGAGAGATAATATTATCTAACATTAACCACTCAAACTTTTTAAAAAAATGTAATGATCTATAAAAGAGAGTAAATAGCAGTTTAATGAAATTTAAAAATAATGCTAATATTTGCAAGAAAAGAAGAATCACAAAAAAATGGACCATACTGTCTTGGAACAAAAATAGAACTTATAGCTAAGTAAGATTTAAGTGCAAAGTGGGAGAAATTAATCAGAAATATACATGCTCAATAGGCAGAAAAGGCTGGTAGAATGAAGCAAGATAGCTGCAGGGGCTCATAGGCAAATCTCTCCGTGGTTTAGGAAGTGCTTAAAAGGAGAGTGGCTGAAGAGAAGCATTTCCTTTTCCAAAGATATTCAAAACATTGTCCAAATCTCACTGTCTTTGGAAAATAGTAGACACAAAACAGTTGGCATGGTAGGTGATGTATATTTCCTAGGGTAGCCTCTCAGGAAAAAAGAGCCAGCCGCTGGCTCTATCTTACATGAGTAATAAAAACTGGGGAATAATCCAAGGAATATCAGAATAGTATAAATATCCAAGAGTAGAGAGAAATTTTACACAGGGTCAGGAAATTAAAATAAGAAAAAAGGGTCAGGAAATTAGTGAAGTAAAAATTTAGTTCTGGTTTTAAGAAAAAACAGCTAGAGTCCAACAACTCTGCTATTCAAAAATAGACTACTACAAAAAGTGTTTAAAAGCTATGACACAGAGAATGCACTAATTTCCAGATGACACAAATGAAGATAAATTGCCTCAGACTGATCTTTTTGTCAGAGCAAGATTGAATGGATAACCTATTTGGTCTTTTCCATCTCTAGCTCTTATTTTATTTCCACTTCCATTATTCTGTGAATATACAAGAAAGAGGAATATAATATTGTAAAAGCTCAGGTATGATTTATTGGCTTACTGTATCTTTAAGATAATACATGCACATTGTGTTCTGATACTTGATAGTGCATTTTTTCATGAATAGTTGTGAGTAGAGTAAACAGACTCATAAAGCCTGTTTCAAGTGTCAGTGTATAAGTTACTGCTGGGTGGTGTCTTGGGGCTGCATTAACTTATACATGCACTTTCTCTTCCTTTCATTTCTCTCTCTCCTCCCCCTTTTAATTAATAGATTTTCTCACTCGTGAGCATTTAGCATTGCCTTGTTTGCCTGACATAGTTCCCTTTGGGGTTTCCCCTGTGGATATTGTAGAAGGACATGGGGGAAACAGTTTGATGAATCACAATTTGTTGAAGGCAGTTATGGTAGCAGCGACAGAGAAATGGAATATTTGCAAAATGCCAGAGGTGAAGAAATAGGACACACATGATTAAAGTTGCCATAAAATCAAAGCTGTCAAAGCAACAAAAGCCATAAAAAAGATATATTCTGGCAACGTCAGTCTCCCCACACATCCAGGGGTGCCATGAAGCATATTACTGAAGAAAGTCCGTTAGGAGCAGAGGAAGAATTTTTTTCCCATTGACTATGAAAACATGTGCTGAGCTATAAATGTTCTCTGCCTCAGGAATTTTAGCTTGAGACACCTGGGAACTGCAACCTTAAAACAGCATTCAGAGCACAAACACTGCCAGCCCTGTTTGAAAACTTTGAAGAAAGGGTGGGGGGAAGATGCGGAGGGATGAGTGGTGAATTGAGGAAGGAGATTCAAAGGCTGGGGTCGACCTTGAGGAACCCTAATAGACGATCTGGAGTCTTCCGCTGAATAACACCTGTATTATCCTTTCATAAAGATAGTATTCAGAGAGCCAGAAGTATGGAAAATGTCCCATTTCCTTCCCAGGATCCACAACAATGGGGCAGGTGGAAACTGCTGAGTGATATCTGGCATGTGTGTTTAGAGGACAAAATGGTAAGTATTCCTTACCTGATGAGATCCACCTCTTTCGGCAGGAGTGGTTGATTAGAAAAGGACACAATCTGTAAACTTCAGAGATTAACCTAAATACCTAGGGAGGTACCAAGAAGGGGTCACATGACTGCTTTTGTTGCCCTGCCTGGAAAACTGCCTGATTGCAAGGTAGACGTCTAACATTAGAGATACATTCTGAAGTATGATCAGGTTTTGAGTGAAGAGAGTACAGAAAACTCAGGGGCTAACCAAAGAACAGATTTGGAGTACGGTTAAAAAAGAAACAAACTATGTTAGCTTCTTATGGAAAATATATCACAATTTTTTTTAAAAAATCATATATTTTTTTGGCCAGGCTACTAGTGCCGTAGTTTAAAATACTTTTGCTAACATGTAAAAGCATTTTGTGGATGTTTGGTGTGAATTTATCTGCATGTGAATGGCCTGATACTGTGAATCCAGGATCATTTTCTGATAAAGAGCTCGTTTTCCTCTCCTCCAATCTTATTTGACATCTCTAGTAGTAGTGGTGATGAAGTAATGAGAGTAAAAATGCTAAAGGGGAGGAAATTGAAAATCCTCTTATAGTACATATACTCTCCCCCAGTAGGAATATCCTAGAAGACTAAAAAGCAGAATACACTGTGGTGACAACCAGGTAGGAGGAACATCAGATAGGTCTCAGCAGACCCTCAAGGGTATCAATCTTCTGCAAATTCTTTCTGTTAATTTGTGTCTAAACGTCCCAGGAAGGCTCCTTTTACTGACACTCAGGGCTTCTTGGAGCCACTTGATTACTTTCAACTCATAAATATTGGTCAAAAAATAATAAACATACTTTTCCTGAAACTGGCTTTATTCTGGTTTGGAGCTCATGCATAAGAAGAGCATGGGTCCCTACACAGTTCTGTCTACACAGCAGACTGGGGAAATGTGCACCACTTACCAAATGTTGGGTCTTCAGACATGTCATTTTTAAAACAAAGGAACTGACATCAGATATTTCTATAATGCCTCTTCTGGATGAAAAACTTAACAATTTTAAGTAAATTAACTTCTCTTAGTCTGTTTTCATATCTTTGAAATAAAGATATTAAAATTAATCCTTCTTTTTTCCCAGGGTTGTTGTAAACCTGCCTGTTGCAAACTTTATAATATATATAAGTATGTGCTTAGTCACTTAGTCATGTCCAACTCTTTGCAACCCCATGGACTTTAGCACATCAGACTCCTCTATCCATGGGGATTCTCCAGGCAAGTTTACTGGAGTGGTTACCATGCCCTCCTCCAGGATATATAAGGAATCATTTTTATCAGTATCATCATCATCACTATTATATCTTTGTTTTTAATATTTTCCTATAAACATTAAAAGTTCCATTTAGAAGCTGTTTGATTTCTTGAATGGATTAAAAGAGAAAGCAAAATGTATTTTTTAATACCTTTTGTAAGATTTTGCTCTAACTTATTATTTAAAAATATCTGAATTTAACTTGCAATAAAATAGGTACTGTGTAATTGTAATCATTTCCATAGTAGCAGACTGGTGGTGGGTGGCAGAGAGGGGGTGAGACACAAAGGTCTGAGACTTGACTACAGGTTTAAGCAGCAGGAGAAACTGGTTTGGGACCAAATAAGCTCTCATTCAAGTAAAACTGTTGAAAAACACTGCCAGGGGAATACAGAAAATAACTGGGGAAGGAAATTGCTTTTGGAATAAATGTTCTGTTCTTTCAAGTTTGCTCTGGTAGAAAAGTACCCCTTTGAAAAGACTTAATAGAACCATTAGAAAGACCAAACATGAAGTATCTCATGAAATCTTAAAAGGTTTATTTTACAGCTATTTTCCTAAAAGTGTATGTGGAAGGAAAAGAAACCAAAGAGATGAAATTTACACTTTTGTACAAATGCACAAGTCTATTTGATGTAGAATAATTACTGATGTCTAAATCTATTCCTAATATTGCTATCTGATCTGTGCTTTGCCATGTTTCTTGTTTTTGTTTATGGGTCAGGTGCTTACCCTTAGTTTGCACATCAAACCAAAGTGTATGGTTTTCCCTTGACTTACTTATTTATTGAACTTTTGCTCCTAACTCTTTAATTATACCCCATTCAAGTTGTCCTTAAATTTGTTGAAAGCTTTTGATGCAACTGGCCCTTCTCTTACTTATCAGTTAGTACACAGTTACTGTGTACTATTGTTTATTCATTTGCTCAACAAATTTAACTTCAGTGCCTGTCCCAGGTCCTGGGGATAAAAGAATGTATAAAATACATCCCCTGGTTGCAACTAATTTGCAGTTAAGTGCCATTTACAATCTAGGCCATTTAAATACAGTAATAAGGGGCTGCAGTGTCTTTCACCAACGAAGGGTAACTACCCAGTGTTGCTTAAAAGAGGGGGTCAAGATTTTTAGATGTATTAATAGTTTTGCTGAGGCATAAAAGACCAGCAGGAATTAGCCTTCCCATTTTGAGGAGTTTTGAAGTGATTCAGGAAAAGGGGAAGTGAGGTATTTCTAGGCTCAGAATAGAAAGAAGTTTTATTATTATGCTACTGCTGCTGCTGCTGCTAAATCGCTTCAGTCGTGTCCAACTCTGTGCGACCCCATAGACGGCAGCCCACCAGGCTCCCCCGTCCCTGGGATTCTCCAGGCAAGAACACTGGAGTAGGTTGCCATTTCCTTCTCCAATGCATGAAAGTGAAAAGTGAAAGTGAAGTCGCTCAGTTGTATCCGACTCTTAGCGACTTCTCATGGACTGCAGCCTACCAGGCTCTTCCATCCATGGGATTTTCCAGGCAAGAGTACTGGAGTGGGTTGCCATTGCGTTCTCCGATTATTATGCTAGGGGGGCCATAATAGAGTATCACCGGCTGAATTACCTAAAAACGGAAATTTATTTTTCACTGTTCTATAAAACTTTCTTGGAAATCTAAGATCCAAGTGCCCTCAAGTTTGTTCCTATAAGGTCTCTCTCTTCATCTTGCAGATAGCTGCCTTCTTGATGTGTCCTCAGTATGATCTTACCTCTGAGTGAGTGTACTCTTGTTGTCTCTTCCTTATAAGGACAGTGGTCCTTTTGAATTAAGACCCCACCCTTGTGACCTCATTTTACCTTTATTATCTCCTTAAGGCACCTTAGGGGTTAGAACTTCAATGTGTTAATTTGAAGGAAACACAGTTCAGTCTGCACAGAAGGTATGGACTTAATTTTAGCAGTTCAACATCACTTAAATTTAGTCAATGAGGTAAAAGAATGGGAAAGATAATAAAATGCTTGAAAGTCAGACTGTGCATCTAAGTTAATTGTAGGGCAGCGGGGAACCACTGAAGAATTCTATCTGATGGGCTATAGTAGTCAGATCTGCCCCTTTTAAGGATCATCTGGCTTCAGGGTAAAGGATGATTAGAGTTGGAATCCATGTCAGAGGCAAGATCAGATGCAGAAAGACTGGTTAACAGAGAATGACAATTATGGCTGCATCAGAAGTGGATAGATTAGGGAGAACTTTGGGAGATAGAATTGATAGGAATAGAGTCCCTTGGACTGCAAGGAGATCCAACCAGTCCATTCTGAAGGAGATCGGCCCTGGGATTTCTTTGGAAGGAATGATGCTAAAGCTGAAACTCCAGTACTTTGGCCACCTCATGCGAAGAGCTGACTCATTGGAAAAGACTCAGATGCTAGGAGGGATTGGGGGCAGGAGGAGAAGGGGACGACAGAGGATGAGATGGCTGGATGGCATCACTGACTCGATGGACGTGAGTCTGAGTGAACTCTGGGAGTTGGTGGTGGACAGGGAGGCCTGGTGTGCTGTAGTCCATGAGGTTGCAAAGAGTTGGACACGACTGAGCGACTGAACTGAACTGAACTGAATGATTAACTGGGTATAGAAAGTGAAGGAAGATATCTGATTGATGTTGACTTTGCACTATTTGGGGAAACTTAGTACATAATGAGTTAAGTAATGTAGGGAAAGTACTTGGATTTAGGAATCAGGCAGGAGATGATGTAACCTGCTTCAACGTGGGAGTATAAGGTCTGTAGAACATCTAAATGAAGATGCCTAAATAGATTTGTAAGCTTGAATTCCAGGTAAGAGGTCTTGTATGAGATCAGTTGGAAATTTTTAGAAACAGGACAAGTTAAGCATTAGAACTAAGATAATAAATTAAATTACCTAGATTAATGTAAAATGAGAGAAGAGCAAAAAAAAGTGTCCTGCAAATATAAAGGTAGAAAATACTGTCATTTGAGTTATAAGTAGAAGACAAGGATTCCATTCTTTTTGGTAAGCATAAGATATAAAATTTAATAATACCCTAATTGTGAATTTGATTCAGTGCTCCAAATAAACAGCAAATTGTGTTTGTTTTGTGATTTACCAAAGAAATTGCATTATAAAGACTTATTTTTGCTGTACTTAAATATTCTTATTCTCTTTGATTTAAATTTAATCTATGATCTGATTTGATTTTCAGCTTAAGTTCTTTTAAAAATCTAATCATTATTTTGGTTGCAATAAATTTCCAAGTCTTCCAATTAGTGCTAAGATTAAAACCTAAATCCCTATTAACTAATAATGAGGCTTTAAAATTTTGAATAACTCTAATAATACTCTCAAATTGGGAAAATTTAATTTTCTGAGCATTGCGTTGCTGTGTGCTTTTGATTTCAAATTGCATAACTTTAATAGCTGCATCTTAAAGCACTGTCTGGAGATGCTAATTCCTATTCTCGTGGGGGATATTCATCACTGCTGTGCCATATTCATACTTGTCACACAAACACACTTGTGGGTATATCTACCTGAGGGTATTTATTATGGTTGTGGAGAAGAGCAATGTGTGCCACCCCCAATATGCCACATTGGCATATTGGTTATTTTGAATTAAGATTCCTTAAGAAACAGTAGATGCAAGAAGGATACTCTGACCTTCTTTTGTTCCTCTGAAGACAGGAAATAAATCTCCCAAGGGAAATGTACCCTCCCTATACTGGGAGGTAGAGAGACAGAGATAGGGAATTCAGACCAAGAAGACTGTGTAAATAAACCTTGTTACTTCTTCACTAATTAACTACCCCAAACCCAAACACCTCTGTTTTGTCAGTTCTTCACAAATGTATTATTTCTTTGTCAAAAGGTATAAAGCTGCCTACTTTGGTCACTTCTTTAAGTCTCATATTTTTATGAGCTTTGTACTTACAAAATTTGGGCTTCCCTGGTGGCCCAAGTGGTTAAGAATCCATCTGCCAATTCAGGAGATATAAGAGGTGTTAGTTTGATCCCTGGGTTCCGAAAATCCCCTGGAGAAGGAAATGACCACCCACTCCAGTATTCTTGCCTGGAGAATCCAATGGACAGAGGAGCCTGGCGGGCTACAGCCCATGGAGTTGCAAGGAGTCAGACATGACTGAAGTGACTTAGCAATCATAGCACACAATCTGTTTCATGTCAATTAAATCATTAGACCAAGCCAAAGATCCTAGCCAGGAAGAAAGAAAAAGTTTTTCTCCCCTAAAGTTATATGGTTGGCCTCAGGAAATTAGTGAGACTACCAGAGGAAGGAAGAGATCTGCACAGCTGGTGACAGTGATTCTGGAGCCTTGACCCATTCATTCCTTGAGCATCTTTTTACTGCTTCAGTCATTGTACTAGGTACCATGAAAAAAAAAACAAAAAACAAAAAACATATCAATGAACAGAATTTTCATGGGCTCTATTCTTTGAGTTTACAGCCTATATACTATGTGAACACACCTGAAAATATTGCTGTACAAATCTTTTCCTATTAGTATAAGACTGGGATGATGTAGCCCTTTTACTTATAGCTGACTATGAAGCAGGCCTTTGTAACTTGGCTTTTTAATCCCATCATGTCCATGAAGGCTTGTTGAAGGCAGCTGTTTTGTGCTACAGATCTTCATTCACAATGGCTTGGATCAAGATCAGTAGGGATGAAATCATTTGTGACTGGACTCAACAGGGTAAGAATCAATGATAGTCCTAGGGTTTTCTTTGAATAGTTACTGCTTTCCAAATGTCTGTTTGAGGCCCTACAATTCCAATTAGACTGTATTAATTGAAGCAGGAAGCAGGTTTGAGATTGGTTTTAGTTAATAAGTGATGTGATAGCCCTTTGAACCATATTAACTATGGTAAGAATTACAAGGCATACACTACCCACTTGAATGTTAATTTCCACAAATTTTTCTTGTTTTAAAAAATCAGACTAACTTAAGGTAAGCAACACTATCGTACATGACCTATGTTACGTACTTTAAGGAAATGTAATGCCGTTACACATAAAATGGAAAAGACCTTTTAAAATATGTATTTAATGCTGTGGTTGAGCTATTAAATAACATTTATTGTGTCTCCATTTAGAACATTTGGATTAAAAATCCCATAAAATTTTGATCTTAGTTTTCATTAAAAATGTGAAAAGAGAGAACTGTTAAGTAAACATGCAGTCATGTTAATGAGAAATCCTTCCAAGTATCAAATGAATGAATATTTTCATTGTTTATTATTTTTCATATTTTCCATGCAGTAGATTGAAAAAACACAATTAGAAAATGTAGAAATGCTCAAAACTGAAAATACAAATTGTTATTATGCTGGCCTATGAATGTTATAATTTTTCCTCAGAGGATCACTATCACATCTCAGTACCTTGATAGATCATAGGTTTTAGGTCATTATCAAATGTTGACAGCAAAGGCTGTGATTTGAAAGCTTTCCTAAGAATTCTATCTATAATTTCTTTTAACATTTGACAGAGTTTCATCACATTAGAACTATGAAGTTCATTGAAATTCAACATTGACTGAACTTATAACATATACTTCCCATTTAGAGATAACAGTTTTGTTTCTTGACAGAGATTCAAAATGAATATCTCAGAAAGAAAAAAAAGCCAAGTAGAAACTACAAAAACTAATTTCAAAATAAAATCAAATATACTAGAACAAGTACTATATCAGGAAATATTTTAAGAGGCAGAGGGTGGAGGGGGGAAGGGGCGGAACAGATTTAATTGATTGAAAACAGACTATCATATTCAAATTCAAATAACTCATGTTTTCTGTCCTATCAAGGCAATAACAAAATAAACATATGAAGTAAATACTTATAACTCAGATTGCCCTAGAGCTGTTTTGTTAACCTCTGTAGTTCTAGTATTTATGATTAAAACTATAACTACCTCACAAATATTAATCTTTCAATAGCTTTTGCAACTTGTTTTAAGATATGCATGTCCAGGAATTTTCCCGGCCTATTGTTTTTTTCTATTTTCTATCCCTACATGGACAAATTTATTCTATTTATATGGGAGCCACTTTAAGATAAATTGGGAGAATTCATTCAGTTTGACCACTCTTAAGTATGATCTTATGTAAATTTGATATCAGGCTGAAAAGTAATCAAAAACCTTCCTTCTATCCCCATGGGATTTTCAAAATATGAGAAAAAAATATTTGTAGATACTACATCTTCTAAATGGCTCACATAGAAGCCATTCAAACTCATTGGACAAGATAAGAAGTAGATACTCAATGTGCTTGCTGATTTTTAGGAATAATAGTTTGTTAAACAAAGATGGACAATATTATCAAAAGAACTAGGCAAATTTGTATTTGGTTGAGCTTATAAAGAACAAAACATTAATAATTAAATAGTTAAATCATTATGAGGTTCTGCCCATTTAAATTGCTCAAAACATATAGAACATTTTAATCAGTAACATTATTTATACTTCCTAAAATTGACAGATTTTTCTCTGTTGGAGAGACGGTAAGATTTATACATTGAATACATATTGCATGCCTATTATGTGTTAGACATTATGCTATTTTCTAAATAAAAACAAAAAAGGATACATCCTAACACTGGATCTTTGTGCACTTTCTATAATCTTACCATTTTCTGTCTATACCCTGAAATCTCCAGCCTCCACATACACCATAAATCATAAGTAATTAAATTTCAATTTACAAATGCTGTCTGATAGTCTATCAGTTCAGTTCAGTTCAGTTGCTCAGTCATGTCCGACTCTTTGCAACCCCACGGTATGCCAGGCCCAGGCCTCCCTGTCCACCACCGACTCCCAGAGTTTATTCAAACTCGTGTCCATTGAGTTGGTGATGCCATCCAACCATCTCATCCTCTGTCATCCCCTTCTCCTCCCACCTTCAATCTTTCCCAGAATCAGGGTCTTTTCTAATATGAGTCAGTTCTTCGCATCAGGTGGCCAAAGTGTTGGAGTTTCAGCTTCAGCATCAGTCCTTCCAATGAATATCCAGGACTGATATCCCTTAGGATGGACTGGTTGGATCTCCTTGCAGTTCAAGAGACTCTCAAGAGTCTTCTCCAACACCACAGTTCAAAAGCATCAATTCTTTGGCACTCAGCTTTCTTTATAGTCCAACTCTCACATCCATATATGACTACTGGAAAAACCATAGCTTTGACTAGATGGACCTTTGTTGGCAAAGTAATGTCTCTGCTTTTTCATATGCTGTCTATTACAGTCTATAAGAATGTCAAATTTGAAATTTCCAGGGTGAAATAATAGTTCACGCTATTGATACAAAGGATAAAACATTTGCAACTGTGACTGTCCTTTGGTAGTTTGTGGTGATTTAGTAGCTAAGTCGTGTCTGACTCTTGTAACCCCGTGGACTGTAGCCCGCCAGGCTCCTCTGTCCATGTGATTTCCCAGCAACAGTACTGGAGTGGGTTGCCCTTTCCTTCTCCAGGGAATCTTTCCAACCAAGGGATCAAACCAATGTCTCTTGCATTACAGGTGGATTATTTATTGCTGAGCCACCAGGAAACAAATTTATAAACCTCATCTCTGTGAGCCACCAGGAAGAATGCTCTTTAAATTAGTGTGTGTGTGTGTGTGTGTGTGTGTGTGTGCACGCATGCATGACTCCGTGTGCACTCAGTGAACACACACACCCTTTCTGAGTGTTAGATTTGTAACAAAAAGGCCATTTCAACTTTAAAATGTTTCCTGAAAGAGCCCAGTTTCTGGTTTCTATTTTGCAGTTCTGAGTGTTTTCTAGATCCTTTGGAAAGTCTTGTCTACAATGGCTGTGCCATTTTTGCAGCTTAAGCTATGCCTTTCTTGCAGTATTATTTCTAATTAGTTGTTGCCTTCTTAAAGATGAAAGCCTCTTTGCACCTTGAAGAGCAAAATGAACTTAATGAAAATATGCTGATACAAGTTAAAGATGTTTCTTTATATGAATAAGGGCATTGAATGTTAACCCTGACCTTCTCAGAGGAAAATTGCTGTACTATGTTTCAGTTAAAATCATGTATTATCATATTTCTTTCAGCTAAACTAGGCTCATAATTTCAGGGTGAAAAGAGCTGTTTTCTTTAGAGTTACCTAAACAAAAGTTGGTTTAAATGGATAGTTACAAAAATAAATCTCTGGCAGCAATAACATTACTAGGAGCGAATGTGGTGTGTTATCAAGAGTCACATCGGTGCAGAAGATCTGCCTTCCCCTTTGTTTTCCTTAAGCTGGGAAATAATGTCCTTCTAGCAGTAGCTTCTGAAGTTATTTTATGCATTTTGAAGTATCCATAGGGGACACTGTGATGTGCTGCCCAGATGCACCTGAAAGGCGTATTTGTTGGCTCTGCTGCTGGGAGCATTACAGAGAGTAAGCTTTCAGGAATCCCCTTTTGGGATTATTGTCTTTGCTGGAGAGTGGCCCTGCCCATACCCCAGCTTTTCTAGGGCAGCCCCCATCAGATGATTGATAATGTGGGTGGAGAGACCTAAAGGTCTGATCACCTCAGCCAACTTGGAGCAATTTTGAGGAGCTGTTGTTCTATTCCTAGAGTTGCCTGAGAAAGGTTGAAAGAAAATACAATGAACTGTCCTAGGACCATCACTTAAGTTCACCCATTTGCCATAGTTGCTTTATCTTGTGCAAGTTGCTAAACATTTAGAAGTACATTTCAGGGATGTGATAAAAAAAATGTTTGGATGTCACACAATCTGAGTTTGTCTATTTCCTCATGAGTAAGTTCATATTCCATTTTTTTTTGGAAGTAATACTATATGTGATACTGTGTCCTTCTCAGTGCATTGCATCAGAAGGCACATAAGGGAATTTTACACCTTTGTAGGTATTGTTAGATCAATGACTTAAAGTTAGTGTCTGTTAGACTTCTTCACTTGAAGGTATCTATAACTCTTTATAATTGATACGTAACCTCTAGGGAACTCTGTTTCACCAAGACTTTGGATTTTATTTCTCAACAACCTTCTCTAATGGTTTTAGCATCCATTGGAAAGCCTTCAAGGCTTCCCAGGTGGCTCAGTGGTAAAGAATCTGCCTGCTAATGCAAAAGACACAGGAGACAGGGGTTTGATGTCTGGAATGAGAAGACACTCTGGAGGAGGAAATGGCAACCCACTCCAGTATTCTTGTCTGAAGAATCCCAAGGACAGAAGAGACTTGTGGGCTACAGTTCATGGGGTCACATAGAGTTGGAAATGATTGAGTGATAGGGCACTCACACACACATGAAAAGCCTTCAAAATAGTGATTTCCTATTTTTTCTTCTACACTTAGTAGCTGGAATTTTTTCCCTTTCTGTCCTAGTTTTTTCTTTTTTTCTTTTTCTTTTTGGTGGGAGGAAGGACTCATGACTATTAAAAATTTAATGTATTATAACTCATTAAAATTATTTTTATATGCTCAAATTCCCTGATTTAGGCAATGAAAATCCCTTAATTCCATTAATGGTTTGGGAACACTTCTTCACTTTCAGTCACAAAAGGGTATTCTATTTCTTTGCCCACATTTGTGATCAATTATTTCTCCAAATGGTATTTACAGATCATGATCTCATGCCACTCTGCTCATTGTTACTGATAGTACATTTCTAGGCCTTTGTGGGGAACAGATCCAGGACAAAAATCATATGTTCTTACAGAGATCTCAGGTTCCTTCTCTTCTGGCTTACCTACTTTCTTCTCTCAATATGAACTCTGATTCCTAAGTACAGTGTGTTTACTCATTGTCTCTATCATCCATCCATCTGTCTGTCTATCATCTCTTATCTGCCTTCTCTTCCGCCATCATCATCATTACTTTACATAGTAATGGAAAGACTTAGACAATATCCACCAAACAACACCCCTACTGAGTAAAATTTAAGTTATATTTGCTTCCTTCGTAGTTGGACTATATCCAGGGTGTACAGCTGAAATACTATAGTCCAAGATATTTATATTAATTCTGTTATCTCCATGTAATTATATTGTCCATTTGATATATACATTCATTCCTATATGTAGTTAATTGTACTGCTTTTTTGCATCCTTGATTCATTTTTGAATATATAAAATGTTTCCATTGTTCAAATTTTACTGTTTCCTCCTCCTTTCATTATTTTAAATAAGAATTGTTGGTGGTTCATTTTCAGTTTCTTTTTTCTTTTGGTTACATGATATTTGTTTGATTATGATTGCCTTTGATAAATAATTAACATTGTCCAATAATGTATATTTATACAATGAGGATTTTATGTTTACCTTTTGAGGAAGATGAGAGTATTCATATTTAAGCGAGGGATAGGTGCATATCATTTTGTACATTTTAACAAATTTATTAAAGCATATCTTTTTATTCTGTTACAAAGAATCTCACATATATGTAGAAATGTGTGTATGGCTATTGGGTCACCAAAAAGAATGGGCTGTATTGGTTAATAAGCTTTTTTCTCTCAGCTCCCAAACCCCTGTTGCATATTTCTTTCTATCATTCTGACACTATGAACTGTATTTCACCCTCAACACCTATTGTCCTGTTTGATTCTACCATGGGGTGCCAAAGGAGACTAGAAAAACAGAGGATGGAGAAAGAACTTTCTTCCCATTTATTTGTTTCCCCTTTCTGAATTTCTCCTGTGACATCCCTTTATCCAGATGTGAACGATCTTTCTAGTAACACTTGTTTCCAGATTACAGCTTCTTCTAGTACAGTTAGACTAGCCATTCATGGTGTTCTTTCTCAGAGCTCCCAAAGTTCTAGCACTAACCGGGCAATCAGTCTGCTGTCTTCAGAAAAATGCGTTCCTACTCTACAGATTGCTTCCTCCAGTCTCCTTTGTATTCCTAGTCTTTGGGTTGGGAGATATTTTAGGCAATTGCTGTCTCTGTTATCTCACTGTGTCATGGTTGCCTTTTCATTTTTCCAGTATTCATGTACAAAAGTTCCTAAATTATATTGTCAATATAATTTATGTGGTTTTTGTTTTCCTGACTGGATACTAACATACAAGGTATACTAAAAGTATTTTTAGTCCTCATGTAGCCTTTCTATATTCTCATACACGTGGAGGTAACCAATATTTTGATTTATTCTTCCTATATTTTATTTTGAATAAATAAAGATGTTTATAACTAAATCTAAACCTACATGTAGGAAATGACTTCTCGTCATGATGTTCTTTTTTAAAGTAAACTTCTGTAGAGTACTCTGTCTTGTGAATTATAATTGTTCAATCATTCTCTTATAATTGAATATTTGGGTTGTTTCCAATATTTTTGTTACAAATAATGCTTTATGAAAAATCTCTTATAGCTTTTTTTTTTTCCCTCCACATTTCTGGAGCTATATCTTCAAGGAAAATTCTAAACTTGAGATTACTAAATTAAAAGATATATGTATTTTGTTCAGTTCAGTTCAGTTCAGTCGCTCAGTCATGTCCAACTCTTTGCTACCCCATGAGTTGCAGCACGCCAGACCTCCCTGTCCATCACCAACTCCCGGAGTTCACTCATACTCATGTATATTGTTAGATATTGCTAAATTCCTTTTTATAGTGATTGTCTCATTTTGTACACTCAGGAACAGTATAAAGAACATCTGTTTCCCTAGAGTTTGTGGAAATAGTGTATTCTCAAACTTTTGAATACTGTTTTTTAAATTCAAGAAACTGTATCTTTACAGTTTAGTTTTAATTTCTTTCATTATGCTTAAATATATTTTATACATTAAGGATAACTTTTATACTATTTCCCATAAACTATTTAGGGAATTCTCAGCTGGTTCAGTGGTAAAGAATGAGTCCCCCTGCCAATGCAGGAGACTCAGGTTTGATCCCTGGGTTGGGAAGATCCTCTGAAGAAGAAAATGGCAACCCACTCCAGTATTCTTGCTTGGAAAATCCTATGAACAGAGGAGTCTGTTGGGCTACATTCCATGAGTTGCAAAGAGTTGGATATGACTGAGTGACAGAACATGCATGCATGCATGAAATATTTCTTTGTTTCTTTCACCATTATTTTTGGTTTTACATTTTTTTTTTCTCTTCAGATTTTAGGAATTCTTTGTGTGTCAGAAAGCTTATGACTTTATTTACTATATATATTGCAAATATTGATTTCTTCTTCATCATTTGCCTTTTGAATGTGCCTACAATTTTTTTGCCATGAAAAATATTTTAAATAATCAAAATCATTAATAATTTACTTTATTGCATCTAGATTTTGAGTATAAAAGAATTAAATCATGTTTTATTCAAATATTTATACAGTTTCAAGTTTTTTGTACATTTATATATTGTGATGGTTGATTTATGTGTTAACTTTGCTGGCCCATGGCACCCAGATATTTGATCAAACATTATCCTGGCTATTTCTGTGAAGGTGTTTTTGGATAAGACTAATATTTCAATCAGTGGATCTTGAGTAAAACAAATTGCCCTCCAAAATGTGAATGGGCTTTATCTAAGCAGTTGAAGGTCTTAATGTCAATAGAAGAAACACTGATGTCCCCCAAACAAGAAGGAATTCTGCCAGCAGACTACTGTTAGGCTCAAACTGAAATTCTGCCCTGAGTCTCCAGTCTGCCAGCCCACAACATTAGAGTTCAGGCTTACCAAGCCACAGCTACATAAGTAAACTCCTTAACATAAATTTCTCTCTATGTGTATATATAACCTGTATTGGTTCTGTTTCTCTTGAGAACCTTGACTAATACACGTACCTTATACATTTGGAATTTATTAGGATGTTTGGTGGTATGGATCCACTTTTATCTGTTATCCAGATGTATATCCAATTGTGTCAACACCATTTATTAAAATGTCTATAATCTTTCAGTGATTTGAGAGTTCACCTTTTCATATACAAACTTTCATCTCTACTTGAGTCAATTTCTAGGTATTTATTCTGTTCCACTGGAATATGTATTCTTGCAACAATAACATATTATATCTTAAATTAAAAAGCATCATAATATATTTTCATTTCTGGTAGATCTATTGTCATTTTACTGCTTTTTTTCCCCAACCCCAATTTTTTTCATCCTATCATGAAAAAGTTTCAAATATTCAGAAATGTTTCAAAAACTTTGGAGAAATGTTTTACAATTTAAATTTTTAATTTTACCCATATATCATTGCCTATATCCTAACATTTTGTTATAAACTTACCTTATTACATATTTATCCATCTGTCCATCTTCTCTCTATCCATCAGCCCATCTTATTTTTTGATGTATCCCAAGGTAAATTACAGACATCAGGAGGCTCCAAATTTCAGCGTTCATATATTGGTTAAATATTTGAGTTGTCTGTTTTTGAAGTAAATTTTGTACAATGAAATGGTCAAATCTTAAATATATGTAACAAGTTCTCACATGGAAAAGGAAATGGCAACCCACTCCAGTATTCTTGCCTGGAGAATCCCATGGACAGAGGAGCCTAGTGGGCTATAGTCCATGGGGTGGGGTTGTAAAGAGTCAGACACGACTAAGTGACTAAACAACAACAACAATGACAAAGTTCTCATAAATCCTTGTAATACCTTGTAATCCGATAACGTTCTCCCATTCTCTTTCTCAGTTAATCCCTACTCATAGTCTTACCCAAAAGTAATCACTATTTTGATTTTTTCCATCACAAGTTAGTTTTTCTTGTTCTAGGACTTCATAGAATAGAATCATACACTTGGCAAATTTTCGTGTAAACTTTCTTTTATTCAGCAACGTTTTGATAGCCATCCATGTTGTGCATGTGAGTAAATATTACTCTGTTAATTGTTGAATAGCATTCCACTGTATAAATATACCATACTTTGTTTATCTACCTTTTACTGATGGGCATTTAGACTATTTTCAGTTTATGACTATTTTACATTAGCTGTTATGGACACCTGAATAATTGTTAGTGGGCTTAATGTTTTCTTTTCTCTAGGATGAAATTTTTGGAGGTATGGGTAGGTACATGTTAGGTTGTATAAGGAACAGCTATTTTTTAATTTTCTGTGTGTGATTTCTAATTGCTAAACTTTTGGTGTTATCAGATTTTAAAAATATAGGTAATCTACTAGAAGTACAGTAGCAGTAGGGTTCTTCGTTAGGTTCTATTTTTACTAGTATTTTTTTTTTTTGCATTTCTCCCCAAATGAAAGTTAAAACAAATTTGTCTGAATCCAAGAAAGATTGTTAATGTATTTTTAAGGATCATTTAAAAGCTATGTTATTTGAGGAAAATAAATTTTGGAAAGTGATACTGTTCAGTAATCATGAATGCTTTCCTTTTTGTGTGTGTGTGAAGTCTACTTTTGTGTCACTCAGGGGTGTTTTTAAGTTTTCTTTTTTTCTCCCAAATTTCTTAATATGTTTGATCTAAAATATTTAATTTTTGTGTTGTTAAGGTAATTGTGTTTTCTTTTCAAGTTTATCTTCAATTTGTTATTTTATATCTATATGTTTATATTGTTGTTTTTCAGTCACTATACTGACTCATTGTAACCCCTAGACTGTAGTACACCAGGCTCCTCTGTCCTCTTCTGTCTCCCAGAGGTTGCTCAAATTCATGTCCATTGAGTCAGTGATGCTATCTAATCATCTCATCCCTTCTCTTCCTGCCCTCAGCATTCCAAACATTAGGGTCTTTTCCAATAAGTCAGCTCTTCACATCATGTGGCTAAAGTATTGGAGTTTCAGCTTTAGTATCAATCCTTCCAATGAATATTCAGGGTTAATTTCCTTTAGGATTGACTGGTTTGATCTCCTTGCAGTCCAAGGGACTTTCAAGGGTTTCCTTCACCACAACAGTTTGAAAGCATGAATTCTTTGGCACTCAGTCTTCTTTATGGTCCAACTCTCACACATGTACACTACTACTAGACAAGCCATAGCTTTCACCATATGGAACTTTGTTGGCAAAGTGATGTCTTTGCCTTTTAATATGCTGTCTAGGTTTGTCATAGCTTTTCTTCCAAGAAGCAAGTGTCTAAATTTTGTGGCTGCAGTCACCATCCACAGTGATTTTCAAGCCCAAGAAAATAAAATCTATCAATGCTTTTACTTTTTCCATTTCTATTTGCCATGAAGTGATGGGACTGGATGCCATGATCTTAGTTGTTTTAATATTGAGTTTCAAACTAGCTTTTTCACTTTCCTCTTTCAACCTCATCAAGAGGCTCTTTAGTTTCTCTTTACTTTCTTCCATAAGGGTGGTATCATCTGCATATCTGAGGTTGTTCTCCCAGCAATCTTAATTCCAGCTTCTGATTCATCCAGCCTGGCATTTTGCATGATGTACTCTGCTTTTAAGTTAAAATTACAGCCATGTTATACTCCTTTCTCAATTTTGGATCAGTAAGTTGTTCCATGTTGGATTCTGTTGCTTCTTGGACCACATACAGGTTTCTCAGGAGACTATTAAGTTGGCCTGGTATTCTCATCTCTTTAAGAATTTTCCACAGTTTGTTATGATCTACTCAGTCAAAGGATTTTATGTAGTCAATGAAGCAGAAGTAGGTGTTTTTTGGAACTCCCTTGCTTTCTCCATGATCCAGTGAATGTTAGCAATTTAATCTCTGATTCCTCAATGGTAAAGAATCTGCCTGCAAATTTAGAAGGTGCTGGAGATCCAGGTTTCATTCCTCTGTCGAGATGATCCCCTGGAGAAGGAAATAGCAACCCAGTCCAGTATTCTTGCCTGGGAAATCCCATGGATAGAGGACCCTGGCCGATTACACTTCATGGGGTCACAAAAGAGTTGTACATGACTTAGTAACTAAACAACAAGGTGCTGCAGATATGTTTATGTAGTTTTATATAAATAAATAATTAAATACATATTAGTATATATTTACATACTAAGTTTAATCCTCCCCCTTTAATGAAGTCTTTTCTTGTGTGAGCTGTTTTATCTTGATTCACTATCATTTACAAATAGAGATAATTTTAAGTTTTTTCCCTCGAGTCTTATGGTTCCTAATGGTGTTTGGTTTCTGATTGTACTGGCTCTTTTTTTTTGACCCTGAATGTAATCTTACTCGATATTGAGATTGCTAACCCTGCTTTCTTTTTATTTGCATTTATCTTGTGAGTTTCCCTATAATGTTGTTTTCAATTTTTTGAGACACTTAGTTTTTTATAACTTTTGTTCAACCTGAAGCTCTTCAGAGAAGTGTTCAGCCTATCTACATTTATTGATGTGACAGATTTGTTTGTGCTTTTTTCTTTCATAGTCCTTTATATTATGCTTTCATTTTTATGGCTCCTTTTTCTTTATTATAATACAGTATTTTCCCCCCTTGGCTTTGTCTTGTTTGTAGATTCTTTCTTTTTTTTTTAATATTTTATTTTTTAATTTTATTTTATTTTGTAAACTTTACAATATTGTATTAGTTTTGCCAAATATCGAAATGAATCCGCCACAGGTATACATGTGTTCCCCATCCTGAACCCTCCTCCCTCCTCCCTCCCCATACCCTCCCTCTGCGTCGTCCCAGTGCACCAGCCCCAAGCATCCAGTATCGTGCATCGAACCTGGACTGGAGACTCGTTTCATACATGATATTATACATGTTTCAATGCCATTCTCCCAAATCTCCCCACCCTCTCCATTCTTTCTGATAAATTGTAAATTACATATTCATTTTCAGTTCTTTTAATGATAACATTTACACCATAATTATATATAATACATTTACCACTCTGAATCATTAGGAAGTAACTAATGAATCCCCATTTTGTGCAATAACAAAATTGTTATAATTCCTCAACCTCTTTGCTTTATTTCCACTTTGAAATTAGAGATTAACATAATGTTTTTCTTATTTTGTCTACTATATACCTTTGTATATTTAAATACAATTGTGTTTCTATATTTTTTTATCAGTTTTAATATATATTTTCACTTCAGTTTTGTCCCTCAGTTGTGTCCAACTCTTTGTGACCCCATGGACTGCAGCATGCCCGGCTTCCCTGTCTATCACCAACACTCACGTCCATCAAGTCGGTGATGCCATCTGGCCATCTCATCCTCTAGTGTCCCCTTCTCCTCCTGCCTCCAATCTTTCCCAGCACCAGGGTCTTTTCTAAGGAGTAAGTTCTTCACATCAGGTGGCCAAAGTATTGGAACTCCAGCTTAAGTGTCAGTCCTTCCAATGAATATTCAGGACTAATTTCCTTCAGAATTGATTGGTTGGATCTCCTTGCAGTCCAAGGGATTCTCAAGAGTTTTCTCCAGCACCACAGTTCAAAAGCATCAATTCTTCGGTGCTCAGCTTTCTTTATGGTCCAACTCTCACATCCATACATAACTATTGGAAAAACTATAGCTTTGACTAGATGGCCCTTTGTCAGCAAAATAATGTCTTGGCTTTTTAATATGCTGTCTAAGTTTGTCATAGCTTTTCTTCCAAGGAGCAAGCGTGTTTAATTTTATGGCTGTAGTCACCATCTGCAGTGGTTTTAGAGCCCAAGAAAATAAAGTCTGTCATTGTTTCTATTGTTTCCCCATCTATTTGCCATAATGTGATGGGGCTCAATTCCATGATCTTCGTTTTTTGAATGTTGAATTTTAAGCCACCTTTTTCACTCTCCTCTTTGACTTTTGTCAAAAGTCTCTTTAGTTCCTCTTCACTTTCTGCCATAAGGATGGTGTCATTTGCATATCTGAGGTTATTGATATTGCTCCTGGCAATCTTGATTCCAGCTTGTGCTTCATCCAGCCCAGCATTTCATATGATATACTATGCATATAAGTTAAATAAGTAAGATGACAATATACAGCTTTGTCATCTTCCTTTCCCAACTTGGAACCAGTTTGCTGTTCCATGTCTGGTTCTAAGTGTTGCTTCTTGACCTGCATACAGGTTTCTCAGGAGGCAGATAATGTGGTCTGGTATTCCCAGCTCTTGAAGAATTTTCCACAGTTTGTTGTGATCCACACAGTCAATATATATTTTATTTTATTATATTTTATTCTTTACCTATAAAATATGACAAAATAAAGTACTTATATTGCTTTCCATATTTTTTTCTGACTTTTGCCTCCAATTTTTTGTTAATGTGTTTTTCTTTGTTTTATGGTTTGGGGCATTTTCTTTTCATTTTATATCATAATTTCATCATATATTTGATATTATTCATCAGTTGAATAAATCAATGTCCTAACCAATTGTTTCTCTTTTAATCTTCTCACTGTTTCCACTATTCTCCTATAAGAAAGGTTCCTGGAAATTGGAATTCCTGCACATATGAAAATATCTATCTTCTGCCTTCGTTTGTATCCACTGTTTCCTGATGATAAAGTCTTTGTGATATACTTTCTTTCCCTGGAAACATGGTAGACATTTGCCAACCTCATTTACCATTGAAGAAGACTGAACAGAAATCTCCAAGGATAGCCTGAATCTTCATTCTGTTGGTTCATTTATCTTTTTGACTTGAGGCCCTACAGAGGTATTTTTTGTTTCATTGGGTTTTAGAAGACCAAAAATGCTACTAGCCCAAGTTCAGTCTGAATCCATTTTTTCCTAAAAAGTGTATCCCTTTTACTTTGTAAATTAGTTTTATATTTCTAGAAAATACTTGAATTGCATATTTGAATATTTTTCCATTCCAATTGTTGGTACTTCTTTAAAAGGTGTTGTTTCTATGTAT
This sequence comes from Bos indicus, assembly GCF_029378745.1. NCBI lineage: Eukaryota > Metazoa > Chordata > Mammalia > Artiodactyla > Bovidae > Bos > Bos indicus. The sequence goes on along the minus strand of NC_091762.1, from coordinate 62,326,776 downwards.
GCTGCTGCTGCTGCTAAGTCACTTCAGTCGTGTCCGACTCTGTGCCACCCCATAGACGGAAGTCCACCAGGCTCCCACGTCCCTGGGATTCTCCAAGCAAGAACACTGGAGTGGGTTGCCATTTTTCTATGTATAGTGTTCATTAAAAAAAAAAAAGTCAGGAAAACACCTTGACCTTCGTTTACTTGTTTTATATTTTTTGAAGATGTGTTTTCCTTTGCATTGTGATCAGTAAAGCTTCAACAATTGCTTTGTTTATCAACTCAGCTTCTCTCCTAAGCATTCACTGCTCCTATTTCTCTGTACCAATAATATATTTTTCTTAAGTCTTATATATTTATTTTAAACTGTTTATTAGTTAAAAAAACTATTTGGCATTTTAATTATTTTGGTTTTATAGATGTTGTTTCTAGCCTTCATCTCTTACTTTCTAATATTTTGGAAAAGATTCTATGCTGGTTGTTTCATTGTTTGAATAAATTTGCAGCAAATTTTGTAAGACAAGCATCACAGCAGTCTTTTGGCTGTCTCTAATCATGCAAGTGTATGTATGTATTTCCTTGCAGAATCACTGGTACACCTTGGTGCCATATGGTATTTTCCCACCAGCCAGGGTGTTCCATTTCCTGTTTTAAACAAAATATTTTAAACAAAAACATGGTTATTGGTTTTGCTCTTTGGATGCAGGCCCTACTCAAGGATAGCTATGTTCTGCTGACTTTGTTTGAGATCTGTTGTTCAATCACTAAGTCGTGTCTCACTCTTTGAGACCCCATAGATTGCAGCATGTTAGGCTTCCCTATCCTTCACTATCTCCTGGTGTTTGCTCAAACTCATATCCATTGAGTCTGTGATGCCATCCAATCATCTCATCCTCTGTCACCCCCTTCTCCTCCTGCCCTATATCTTTCACAACATCACAGTCTTTTCCAATGAGTAAATTCTTTGCATCAGGTGACCAAAGTATTGGAGCTTCAGCTTCAGCTTCAGCATCAGTCCTTCCAATGAATATTCAGGGTTGATTTCCTTTAGAATTGACCGGTTTGATCTCCTTGAATTTCAAGGGATTGCAAGTTTTCTCATTTGATATTTCCCTGCACCTCTCTGCTATTTTGCTCCATTTGACAGTTCTTTGGAAAATAATGAGGGTTAGTATTAAGAATGTCTTATAATTTTGGAAAGATAAAGTATCTGTAATTTCATTTCTTCATTATGCTTATCATTTTTCAGCGATTTCTAAAAGAAGGTAGAATCAGGCCTATTGAGTACTCTGTTTCTTTACCTTTTAATACTGGAGGGCAATCATAAATGTAATGACTCTTAACTAATATAAAAAATCAATAACAAGGATGATGATGAGACCTTGAGATATTTGCTCATGAATCTACTGTTAGATTCAGAGGTGCTTAAGCTATGTAGCATAGACTTTGAGGAATGCACTCAATCTTGGCCTTTTGTAGGTGAGGTATAACTAACATAGAAGAAAATTCATGAAGTTTTATTTGTACCTTTGCTCTTCATAATTATTCTTTATGTCTGTTTTCTCATAATCCCCACTCTGTCTGTGGGAATTCTCCAGGAAGGAATACTGGAGTGGGTTGCCATGTCCTCCTCCAGGGGATCTTCCCTACCCAGGGATCAAACCCAGATCTCCCACATTGCAGGTGGATTCTTTCCTATCTGAGCCACCAGGGAAGCCCAAGAATACTGGAATGGGTAGCCTATCCCTTCTGCAGGGGATCTTCCCCATCCAGAAAGTGAACTGGGGATTCAATCCACCACTGCAGGTGGATTCTTTACCAGCTGAGCTACCTTGTAAAAGTAGGAAGTTTTGACCACAAGTAACAGAAAACCCAAATCAAAATGACTTAAACTGGTGGTTCTCAAACTTTACAGGGCCATCAAGATCACTTGCCCAGCGTTTCTGATTCAGTAGGTTAGAGGTGGTGTCTAGGAATTTCTGACAAGTTTCCAGGTGATATGGATGTTGCTGATCTGGGGATCATACTTTGAAAATCACTGAGTTAAACAAATAGAAGATGCATTATCTTGTAGTAAAAAATGGTAGGACGCCTTAGTGACTGGTTAATGTCACACTTAAACAATAATATTTTTTTTTCTCAGAAATGTAGATTTTATCTCTTCATAGAGTATATTGGTCATAGTACCTCTGGGCACAACAGTGTTCAAAGTCAGGAGGAAAAATAAAGGCCCAATTTTTCCTATCTCTTTCAGAGCTACTTTTTCATGAAGTGCTCTCATTGGTTAAAAAAAAAAAAAAAAAAAGGCAACACACACATTCTTTTTTATTCTTATTTACTAACAAGGAGGTTACAACTACTATTCATATTAGACTGAACTAATGAAGACTTACCTCCTGGAACTGGCCCCCATCTAGGTAGGTAAATGAGACCAAAGCTTTGGGCTGAAACTGGTGGAAGTTAAGTTGCCTAAGTGGGGAAAGTAGCAGCACTATAAATTGTTGTTTGCACAGATTTCCTGAGGCCTTTTTACAGTTTGGGCCCAGTCTTTCCCAGTTTATTTTCATCCGTTCAGTAGTTAAAACCTAAGTGTTAAATAGCACATTAACACTTCCTTGTTAATTAGCAAGAACAACAATGTCTCAATTGATTCTTTTAAATTCACAAGTTCTATTCTTCATGTTTGATAGGGAAATCAAACTCTACACAGGTTTTATGCTGTAGTTGTATAAAATGCCCTCTTCAAAACTTGCCATAATTTTTATTTTTCTTCTCTATTTCTGTAACAAATTATATTTCAGATTCTGAAATAAATTTAGAATAATCTTTCTCCAGCTTAAATTCTCAACTGCCCTTTTTGTTATGTTTTAGATATTTCACAGCTTCATTTGTTCTTGATTAATTCACAGTGAGCTGTTCACTTCAGGTAATTACAGTTTGTTTGTTTTATAACAAAGGGTCCAGAGAATTTTATAATAGCAATTAATGTATGTGAAATAACTATTATATCTAATATTAGTTTACAGACATTTGTTAAGGTACACAAACAAAAAATAATTAACTTGATATAAATAAGTATACTCATTATGTTCAATAAATTGAACATTACATAAGTCCTGAGTCCCTTATGTATGCCTTTCTTATCAGCATCCCCTCTTCTACACCATAGGGGCATATATTTGTATTTTTAAATGTAATATAAATGGAATCACATATAGAGTATGAACTGTTTCGTGTCGTGCTTCTTTTGTTCAGTCTTATGTGTGAGATGATTTCCTATTTTTTCATGTGGAAAGTGGTTGCACAAAATTGCTGCTGCTGCTGCTAACTCGCTTCAGTCGTGTCTGATTCTGTGCGACCCGAGACGGCAGCCCACCAGGCTTCCCCGTCCCTGGGATTCTCCAGGCAAGAACACTGGAGTGGGTTGCCATTTCCTTCTCCAATGCATGAAAGTGAAAAGTGAAAGTGAAGTCGCTCAGTCGTGTCCGACTCTAGTGACCCCATGGACTGTAGCCCACCAGGCTCCTCTGTCCATGGGATTTTCCAGGCAAAAGTACTGGAGTGGGATGCCATTGCCTTCTCTGTGCACAAAATGACATCCCCAGTAATATATGGAAGTTCCAGTAGATTCATATCAAGGCAAAGCTTATAATTTTCTATCTTTTGAAACTTAGCAGTTCTAGTGAGTATATCAAGGGATAATTTGGGTTTTGTTTTGCTTTTCTCTGGTGACTAATGAGGCAAAGGTTTCATTCCATGTTTAATGTCTTTAATATACATGACTATCAGATTTTTGTTTATTCTCATCAGTTTTATTAAGTTATGTTTTTAGAGATACATGTCTTTTCATCAAGATTTTCATATATTTTGGTTCATGATTATTTATAAGAGCTTTGTTTTTTTTAAATCTGTGGAAATTCTGTATTGGTATCTATTTTTCATTTCTAATATTTATTAGTTTGCTTACTTTTTTGTTTTTGCTCCTTTATTTTGCTAAGATTTTGCTAATTTTATTTCTCCTTTCAAAGAACATAATTCAGTCTCATTGATTTTGAGATTTTTTTTTTCCATTTGGTTAATTTTCAGTTGCTTCTCCTTATTTTTTTCTTTTTACTATCTTTGAGTTTAACTGCTTTCCCCCTAATTTCTTGAGATGGATATATATACAATTTATTGGCAATGATTTTTTTCTTCTCTTTCAATATATATTTTAAGGTTTTTATTAGTTTTCATTTTTAGTTCAAAATATTTCTAATTTTTATTGAAATTTCTTTTTTATTCATGAATTATTTAGAAGTGTAGTTCTCAAACATTTGGTGATACTCTAGTTATCCTTCTGTTATTGATTTCTAGCATAATGCCATTGTATTCTTAAACCAAACAATGTGTATTTTCAGACCTTTGAAACTGAGCTTGCTTTATGTCCCTACATAAGGTCAGTATTGGAAATGCTCTGATGTTGAGGATGCAATATTCCTCATACAACAGTTCATCATTTGTGAATCATGCTGTGCAAATTTCTATATTCTCATTGATTTTTGTCAGTTTATCTAATTAAAAATTGAGAAAGGTATACTATTTTATGATTATATATTTTTAATGTCTTCTCACTGTAGCCTCAAATGATCTTTCTTTGGTGTGAATGTGTCTCTGAATTTTCTTTGTGTGTCCAAATTTCCACTTACAAGGAAACCAGTCATATTGAGTTAGGGCTCATCCTAATGGCTTATTTGGGGATAATTAAATCTTTAAAGGGCCCATTTCCAAATATAGTCACATTCTGAGGTACTGGGGGTTAAAGTTTTAACATAAGAAATTTTGTTGTTTTTCAGTCATGTTTGACTTCTTGCAAACCCATGGGCTGCAGAACGCCAGACTTCCCTATCCTTCATGATCTCCCAGAGCTTGCTCAAACTCATGTCCATTGACTCCGTGATGCTATCCATCCTCTGCCGTCTCCTTCTGCCCCTATCTTCAGTATTTCCCAGCATCAGGATCTTTTCCAATCAGTTGGCTCTTCATATCAGGTAGCCGAAGTTTTGGAGCTTCAGCCTCAGCATCAGTCCCTCCAAAGAATATTCAGGTTTGATTTCACTTAGTATTGATTGGTTTGATCTCCTTACAGTCCGAGGAACTCTCAAGAGTATTCTCCAACACTGCAGTTCAAAAGTATCAGTTCTTCAGTGCTCAGCCTTATTTATGGTTCAATTCTCACATCCATACATGACTACCAGAAAAACCACAGCTTTAACTAGACAGACCTTTGCTGGCAAAACAATGTCTCTGATTTTTAATATGCTTTCTAGGTTTGTAATGGGTTTTTCTGGTGGCTCAGACAGTAAAGAATCTGCCTGAAATGCAGGAGACCCATGTTCAATCCCTGGGTTGGGAAGATTCCCCTGGAGGAGGAAATGGCAACCCACTCCAGTATTCCTGCTGGAAAATCCCATGGACAGAGGAGTCTGGCCGGCTACAGTCTAAGGGGTTACAAAGAATCAGACACAACTGAGCAGCTAACACACAACAGGTTTGTCATAGCTTTTCTTCCAAGGAGCAAGTGTCTTTTAATTTCACGACTGAGGTCACCATCTGCAGTGATGTTGGAGCCCAAGAAAATGAAGTCTCTCACTGTTTCCATTGTTTCCTCATCTATTTGCCATCAAATGATGGGACTGGATTCCATGATCTTCATTTTTTGAATGTTGAGTTATAAACCAGCTTTTTCACTTTCTTCTTAGACCTTCATCAAGAGGCTCTTTAGTTCCTCTTTGCTTTTTGCCATAAGGGTGGTGTCATCTGCATATCTGATGTTATGATATTTCTCCTGGCAATCTTGATTCCAGCTTGTGCTTCATCCAGCCTAGCATTTCTCATGATGTACTCTGCATGTAAGTTAAATAAGCAGGATGCCAATACATAGTCTTGATGTTCTCCTTTCCCAATTTGGAACCAGCCAGTTGTTCCATGTCTGGTTCTAACTGTTGCCTCCTGACCTTCAAACAGGTTTTTCAGGAGGCAGGTAAGGTGGTCTGGCATTCCCATTTCTTGAAGAATTTTCCACAGCTTGTTGTGCTCCACACAAAGGCTTAAGCATAGTCAATGAAGCAGAAGTAGATATTTTTCAAGAGTTCTCTTGCTTTTCCTATGATCCAACAGATGTTAACAATTTGATCTCTGGTTCCTCTGCCTTTCCTAAATCCAGCTTGAATATCTGGAAGTTCTCAGTTCATGTACTGTTGAAGCCTATCTTGGAGAATTTTGAGCATTGCTTTGCTTGCGTGTGAAATGAGGATTATTGTTTAGTAATGTGAACATTCTTTGGCATTACCCTTCTTTGGGATTAGAATGAAAACTGACATTTTCTAGTCCTGTGGCCACTGCTGAATTTTAAAATTTTCTGGCATATAGACAGCAGCAGTTTGACAGTATTATCTTTAGGATTTGAAATAACTCACCTGGAGTTCTATCACCTCCAGTAGCTTTGTTTGTAGTAATGCTTCCTGAGGCCTGCTTAACTTTGCACTCCAGGATGTCTAGTTCTAGGTAAGTTATCACACCATCATGGTTATCTATTTCATTAAGATCTTTTTTGTACAGTTCTTCTGTGTATTCTTGCAATCTCTTCTTCATATCTTCTGCTTCTGTTAGGTCCATACCGTTTCTGCCCTTTTTTTGTGCTCTTCTTTGCATGAAACATTCCCTTGGTATCTCTCATTTTCTTGAGGAGATTTCTAATCTTTCTCATTCTATTGTTTTCCTCTATTTCTTTACATTGTCCACTTAAAAAGGCTTTCTTATCTCTCCTTGCTGTTCTTTGGAACTCTGCATTCAGATGGGTTTATCTTTCCTTTTCTCCTGTAAGAACCTGGGAGAGCACCAACTCAGCCCATAGTCAGGTCTTTGGATAATACATCCACCCATTTAAATTACTAGAAATAAATTGCATTACATATTTTCTTGGTTGTTATATTTCTTATAAACTGGTTCATAAGAGATGTTCTTTCTTATATAATACTTTTGTGCAATTAAGAAATGTCCTCCTATATTTCAGGTACGTTTAAAGTTTTTTTCAATATCTTACATCTGGTTATCTCATGGTACTGCTCTTTAATATTTAGCAACAAATATTCTTTCAGTAATTAACATATGAAATTCACAAAGATAATATCACTATTTGGAAAGGTTACACATAACACAATTAAATATTGAAATAGTTCCCTGTATTAAAACATTCAGACAGACAGTTAATTTCAATATTTCTTAAATTTTAGATACTTTCAATTCAGTTCAGTCACTCAGTTGTGTCCAACTCTTTGCGACCCCATGGATTGCAGCACACCAGGCCTCCCTGTCCATCACCCACTCCCGGAGCTTACTCAAATTCATGTCCATCGAGTCGATGATGCCATCCAACCATCTCATCCTCTGTTGTCCCCTTCTCCGCTTGCCTTCAATCTTTCCCAGCATTAGGGTCTTTTCAAATGAGTCAGTTCTTTGCATCAGGTGGCCAAAGGATTGGATACCAGATTCAGCATCAGTCCTTCCAGTGAATATTCAGGACTGATTTCCTTTAGGATGGACTGGTTGGATCTCCTTGCAGTCCAAGGGACTGTCAAGAGTTTTATCCAGCACCACAGTTCAAGCATCAATTCTTCCGTGCTCAGCTTTCTTTATGGCTCAACTCTCACATCCATACATGACTACAGGAAAAGCCATAGCTTTGACTAGACGGACCTTTGTTGGCATAGATACTTTACAATCCAACTAATCACTCCTCTTGATTTAGGTCTATATGATAAAAAAAGAAAAGAAAACTTTAGTGTTTTCTCATGAAGTGGATAAGTTAATTCTAAATAGAAATGATACAATAGTTACTAATATAAATAGCAATTTTAATCTCTCTTGCTCATGTATTATGTTTATCAAAAGTTGAGTGCATAAATTCCAGCATGAGCAAACTTCTTAGATGATATGGCAGATTACTAGAAGCTTTTAAAAAATAAAATATGTTTCTTTCTTTTTCACCTCTCTTGCAATTGGATAAAGCCCATGTGATTAAATTCTGGCCAATTGAGTTTAGACAAAAATGTTGACACAACTTCCAGGCCTAACCAATTAAAAACTACTGTGGTCATCGTCCTCTCTTTCTTTTTCTTTCCTTTTGCTGAGTAGAGAATGCCTTATGGATCCAGAAAAGGACAAAACTATAAGATAGAAGGAGTTTGACTCTGTGATTGACAATATGGAAGGCTGTTCACTGATCAGGAATATGTAATGTATGTGAATGAAAAACAAACATTATGGTATTAATTACTGAGATTTAAGGTCTTGCTTGTCATGGCAGCAGATATTTTCTTAATAAATGATACAGGTAGTCAAAGCACTATTTGATATAACTCATGTAACTTTCATTGTTGAAAAACTTAAAAAAAATATATTGTTGGACTTTCCTGGTGATACAGTGGATAAGAATCTTTTTGCCAGTCCAAGGGACATAGATTTGACCCATGGTCTGGGAAGATTCCACATGCCCTAGAGCAACTAAGCCTGTGGACCACAATTTAGCCTGTATACTGCAAGTACCGAAGTCCATGCACATAGAACCCATGCTTCGCAACAAGAGATGTCACTGCAGTGATAAGCTTGCACAATGTAATGAAGAGTAGCCCCCACTCTCCACAACTAGAGAAAGTCTGTGCATAGCAATGAAGACCCATCACAAGCAATAAATAAATAAATAAATAAATTATTGCTGTTCTTGTTGCTTAATCACATGACCTCATGGACCATTCATGGAGGCTCCTCTGTCCATGGAGTTTTCCAAGCAAGAATACCTAAGTGGGTTGCCATTTCCTACTCTAGGGGATCTTCCTGACCAATGGATCAAACCTAAGTCTCCTGCATTATAGTCAGAATCTTTACCTCTGAGCCACCTGGGAAGCCCAGTAAGAAAATGTGCTATTTATTAAAGTTGCTAAATAAATATGTAGTAACTATTATCTACATTTGGGTTCATTTCAGAGCAGATCTTCATTTCAGGAAAATGTACTAGGTTTAATCCTGTGCTTAACTCATGTGTCTAAAGTCAACTAAAGTCAACTTCAGCATTCAAATGTACAGTCACAGCATTAGCTGAAAGCCTGGGACTCCAACCAGGAATTCTCCTAGATTACAACCCAACTTCCAGGCCAGACACTGAAAAATCCAATTTCTGGGGAACTATTCCATTTTAAAGTAAATGGATCTGTAAGTACCCAAAGCAAATCTAGATCAGAACTACACTGTTAACATTTATTGAAATTTAAAGTTCCCACTTTTACCTGAAGAAAACCATCTTGGTATTTCATACTCCATAAATTTGCCTGGTTGTTCATAGCCTTATATCAATTTCTAATCTATGTTTCTCTGTAAAAGGGAATTAGAAGATGTTTAAATGAAGATCAAAATGAGAAAAGTCTAATTAGGGCTGCATTCAATTACAATCCTACTTTACTTATTTAACATTATTTGAAAGCTCATCTCATATATTTTGGTTGCTGAAAATTACTGAATTATTTTAATTCTTAATAATATCATTATATTCAAAACCTGTTTTAAGATTTTCATGAATTTTACATATATTTATTATTTTATGACAATTTATATATTTTATGCATTCCTGTTTTCAGAAGAAAAATGGGTTGTAAATAAAGTAGGATAATTGCTAATATATATTCCATGACTTTAATGGCTTTTTCTTCCCTGTGGACCATTATTAGTTTTCTCCTAAAACCTTTTTAATTAATCAAAAGAAAATGAGGGATTTTCATTAATATCTGAGCATTTTTTTACCTTAATTTGTTCTGAAGTGCATATGTGTCATGAATTGTGAGTCCCTGGACAGATAAGGAAAAAAAACAACCGCCATGTTTTCTTACAGAGGTAAAAGACGGCCACTTCAAGATCTGATAGATTGTAATGGTGTTGTTGGCTTTTCTTGCGGTAAAATATGTTTATCTAGGCTTCTTTACTATTTCTGCTTGACAGTCCCTGGGAACAAGGTGTTCATAAATGTGACCATATCAGATTCACTGACAGATTTTTCAAAGTTATCTAAACCAAAGTTCTGTCATTTGAGTTTCATCTGGGTGTAAAGAAGAAAGTAAACGTGCATCACCGAGAGCAGTACTTTACAGTGCGTACAGTGCGTACAGACAATAGAATTATAAATAAAAAGAAATATAGGCTATTAATTTGTGGTTTTCAGGAAAAGAAAACTAATCAATTATCTCTGGGCATTTTGTTCACAGGAAGGCTGCTTTATTTAAAATTAAATCCTTCTCCTGATGCCAGAAATTACAAAAATGTTATAAAGATAAACACTTTGAGTTATTTGAGAATATTGAAGGCTCATATGAGAGTTCAAATGATAGATAGGTATACAAAGATGATCACACATTTTTTAAGTTCTTTCTGATTTTAATTTATATAAGTTCCAAAAACATGAGAGATTATTACTTAAAAGCATAAAAGTTCAAGTGGAACAAAATCCCAAATGAGGGGAAGTTATAGAAACATCAGAGAGCAGAGTCCATTGTCACTGGGTAGTGTGCGAACCACAAATGAAATTACCACTAACATGTCTTATATCCCAAACTGAATTCAGCAGAAGAGCAGAAGACAAGTGATAGCTTTTCTGATTTCCTGACTGGAAAGATGAGTGTAAGTCTGTACCTGGAATCTAATTACAGGCAAGCCACTAATAAAACCATGAGATACTTGACAATATGAGAGGGAAAACTGTACAAACAGAAAATTTATGACAGTGATCCACACACTGCTGCAATAAAGGAATCTAGTTTGAGTGACACCTCCTGAATAGCAATAAAAAATTAGAAGCCCATTCAACCACCCGGGATATTATCAATATTTACTTCTCCTTTGGTTGTCAGTTTTGAGTCATGCCCCAAACCTCCTTTAAAGGAAAGAAAAGAAATGTAGGTTCTCCTCCCTACATAAATGTAAAGCATAGGTCTTTAGCCTTTAGTACTTTATTTTTCTGCAGGCAAAGGCAGGGGATTCACTTCTGTCACTCTTGAGGAAAGCTTCTCTGTAGTTAAGAACACCATTTTAGAGCCAGAGAGGCAAAGAATTTGATTCCGATTTTTCCATATGGTATAGGACTGTGATCTTACCTGCTTATGTATTGATTTTCTTTTTTATATGTGGATGATAATAATTATCTGAGGAGGTACTGTAAGAATTACACTAGATAGTATGTTACCTGTGAAATGCAATATTTGCCAACAGTAAACAGTGTCGGTACATGGTAGCTAAAAGAGAGAAACAGAGACAGAGACAGAGAGAGAGAGAGAGAGAAAATAGTTTAATTCTGGTTTGAAAGCAATTTTTTGAATATGCATTATTCCAAAGATATGGTCTATTTTAAACAGAAGTAGTGGATTGCTTTTCTGAAAAGTTACATGTAAAATTGTTTTCACAATAAAATTCTAGTTTAACACTGGTTTAATGTAATAGTTTTAATTTAACAACTCTGTAATTGAAGACTGATCATTATCTATTGCTTATCTGTTTTTTATTAAAGTATAATTGACTTATACTACATTAGTTTTAGATACATAACATAGTGGTTTTATTTTATTTTTTACATTATAATATGGTCACCATGATAAGTCTAGTGATCATCTGTCAACTACCATCTGTGACCATACAAAGTTATTACAATGTTATTGACTATATTCTCTATGTTGTACATACTCTCCTGTAACATTTATTTTCTAACTAGAAGTTTGTACCTCTTAATCTCCTTTATCTGTTTCGCCAGTTCTCCTAACTTCCACTGCCACCCTGTGACCACTGGTTTGTTCACTGTATCTATGGCTGTATTTCTTGTTTGGTTGTGTTTGCTTTGTTTTTTAGATTCCATATATAAGTAAAATCGTATGATATTTGTGTTTTTTTTGTCTGACTTATTTTACCTAGCATAATACCTTCTAGGTCCAAACATGTTGTTGCAAATGGCAAAATTTCATTCTTTTTTGTTTTGTCTGAGTAATATACCATTACAAAGTAATATTCTGATATTCTTTATCCAATCATTTATCCATGCACACTTAGGTTACTTCCGTGTCTTGGTTATTGTAAATAATGCTACAGTGAACAGGGAGGTGCATATATCTTGTTGCGTTAGTATCTTCATTTCCTTCTGGTAAATAACCAGAAGTGAGATTATTGTATTATATGTTAATTCTACTTTTAATTTTCTGAGAATATCTATACTATTTTACATGGAGACTATACCAACTTACATTTCTTACATGTCTTCTCCCAATCAGTAGTTTGCCTTTTCATTTTGTTAGTGATTCCCTTTGCTATGGTTTCCCTGGTGACTCAGATGGTAAAGCGTCTGCCTGCAATGCATGAGACCCAGGTTCAATCCCTGGGTTGGGAAGATCCGCCTGTAGAAGGAAATGGCAATCCACTCCAGTACCCTTGCCTGGAAAATCCCATGGACATAGGAGCCTGGTAGGCTGCAGTCCATGGGGTCACAAAGAGTTGGATATGACCAAACTACTTCATTCACTTCCTTTGCTATGTAAAATCTTTTGCTTTTCTTAGTTTGAAGCAGTCCCATTTTTTTAATTTGCATTTGCCTAAAAGGGACAAATCCAAAAAAAAAAATTACTAAGCCCTATCTCCAAAAGTATACTGCCTATGTTTTCTTCTACGACTTTTATGGTTTCAGGTCTTGCATTTGTCTTTAATCCACTTGAGTTAATGTTTGTATATGATGTGAGAAAGCAATCCAGTTTGATTCTTTTACATGTAGCTGTCCAGCTGTCTCAACACCATTTATTTAAGAACCTATCGTTCCCCCCATTGTATATTCTTGCCATGTTTGCTATAGATTAATTGACCGTATAAGTATAGGTTTATTTCTGGCCTCTCTATTCTGTTCCATTGCTCTGTGTGGTTGTTTTTGTGCCAATAAAATAGAGCTTTAAATTACTGTAGCTTCGTAGTATAGTTTGAAATCTGGGAACATAATATCTTGAGGTTTGTTCTTCTTTCTCAAGATTGTTTTGGCTATTCTGAGTCTTTTGTGGTTCCATCTAAATATATGTCATTGATTCTTAAATGGTAAGATTCTGAAGAACATTTCCTAACTCTCTTGGTAAGTGATAAAAATAAAAAGATAAATATGTTGGATGAAATACCATGTGAAGTAGCTATTTAATGCAATTAATAATAATTTCTATAAGAGTGGTTAATCACTGATAAACACTTTTGTTTAATACCTAGGAATTATTTTTCCCCAAGCAGATTTGTAAGTCTGTGTGTTTCTCCATTTTGCACCAAGAATTTAGACCACAGTTAAACTACTTAAAAAAAAAATACTGTTCTGAAACATTCCGATTATTTTAGGTTTGATAGTCAGAAGCCTATACTCTCTCTGTCTTAAGTTTTTGGAATAGTATTTTTTTTTTTTTTTTTGGATAATTGATCAAATTTCAGGAAGCTTTATTGAAGACTAATATCATAAGATGTTTAAACTGCAAATTTTATCTCTGATTAGAAGTAAAATATCTAGAAAATGCAAAAGCAGTGCAATTCTGCACTATGAGACAAAGACACTTCCTGACATACATGCTATTCAGGATATAAAAGTAAAACAAAACAAAAGCAAACAAAGTCATACAAATTAGATACTGGACTCCATGTAAAGATAAAAGTCATTCCTAAGTAAAGATAAAAGCCATTCATATATTATGATAGGTAGATATACACAGATAGTCAATTAAGAAGCAATCACAACTTTTCTTTTCCTTGTATATTCACTATTTTGGGTAAGGGGAAGGAAGAAATCTGATGAAGAAGGAGAGATTTTAAAAGAGACACAGCCAAAATTTATAAATATACTTTCTTGCCTTTCCAATTTTCTTATCCATAGATAGTGTTGGGTTTACCTTGTGAATCAGCTGGTTAAGAATCCACCTGCAATGCAGGAGACCTGGGTTTGGTCCCTGGGTTGGGAAGATCCCATGGATAAGGGAAAGGCTACCCCTTCCAGTATTCTGGCCTGGAGAATTCCATGGACTGTAGAGTCCATGGGGGTGCAAAGAATCAGACAGGACTGAGTGACTCACTTTCACTTTCATAGATAGTGTGGTCTCACAGAGTCTATCACCCAAGCAATCTAGCCAAGACTTGACTCAGTTCTTAACTGTCAGAAATGAAATTAATTATAGAACTACATATTAGGAGCAGTGTTTTCCTACATACCATCTTTAATGTCCTGGTATTCCATGATCATTTTCCCAATTTCATGAAAAAATAAAATAGAAACAGTAAGTATTGTATCTAGGTTTTTTTTTTTTTTTTTTTTTTACCAAATGACTTGCAATTCTATATACTTTCATTACAATGGAAATTGAGCTATATTTTAATAAAGCATTGAGTTTTTAAGGATTACCAAATTTTGATATCTTTAAGCAAAAGCCCAACATTACTAGTATATGGAAGACCCCAGTCCAGTGTTTCTGTAAGAAGTATGGCTGCTACACAATCCTGATTGGTAGCTACATATAGGTTGAATTACTATTAAATGTCTTTTAACACTTTGATTTATTTTGTTGTTTTGCTGTTGATTTGAATTTTATTTCACTCCTGTGTAATTCTTTATTAAAGAACCCTCTGCATTCCCCAAATTTCTGAATACTAGAATGTCAGAATGCAAGAAAGATTTTGAAAACCACTGCTCTAAACTTGCTTCCTTTTTCTTTTTACTATTATAGGAAAGAAAGGTTTTGCAGTATTGACTGAAACAAATCATTGCTAAATTACCAGGCGCTCTAGAGAGCTAATCACTAACCGAATCTCCTTAGACTAGATCACCTTTCTCTGAAGAAGGAGGGATTCTGGCCTTGCCTTACTGGCCTTACCTTAGTGAGCTGGTTAGAAATCTGCCCAGAAATGACCAATTAAATTTGACTGAGAAGACATTTAGAGCTGATATTCAGTGACATTAGTTAGGCTCTGGTAGTATACTTGCTTGAAAACATGGTCTTCATAATTCCAGAATGCTGAAAAAAGCTGAAGACTGCTATTCATTATCTTAGGTAGTTAGGATAGGAAAAAGGAGTCCAGAATGATGGTGGCTAAAAGATAAAGAAGGGAAAAGCCCATGAAAATAAAACAAAGGAAGGTCTGAGGACCGGAGTGAGAACTCCAGGTGGAACAAACATCTCTCCTGGCTAGCCCTATTTACACAGGGCAGGCTCAGGGGGAGGAGAAATAAAATATAAAAAGAGGAGCTGTGGGCCTCTCTTCTCTTCCTGTCTTTTGGGTCTCCCCACCCTCACTCCTTGAGGATGTATTTTTCCTTTGCTTGCCAAATAAAACTGAGCTGTAACACTGGTCCATCTGTTGCTTCAATTTTTTTCTGTGGCGAGACAGAACTGAGGAAATTACAAAGTCCCCCGACATATATGGTGCCATTTCTCAGATTGAACCTGGCTGATACAACCTTGGTTCGGCCCCCACAAGGTGAAGGCCAAGCACAGCAGAACCCTAACTCAAGAAAGCTCATGCGATGGAAACAGAAATGAAGAAAATGCTGCAGAGGGAAAGTGATAAGAAGTCCAGTGTGCTGGAAACTGGGACAGCAAAAACAAACTTGGCAGAAAGCTCATGTGGCTCAGTCTCAGATTCCAGAAGACCTCCAGTTAAGGTAGGAGGTCCTTGCTCCTATGGCTGGAAGGACATATGGCTAACAAAATTTTAATTCCTTTGTGATCTCTCGTTTCTTGTTTCCTTGAACTCCACCTCTGTGAACAGGTGAGCAGCAGTGGGTGCAACTGAGGGACTCTGGCAGGTGCTGCTTAGTAGCTGTTGTCCAAGCGGGTGGGAGTTCTTCTGTCTTTAATCTTGTTTGTGCCAAGGATCAGGCCAATGAAAACTGAGCACAGGTTAGGTATTTAGCAGATTTTCTGGCAGGTTATGAAGGGGATTCCTCGGCACGTTTTTCACACTGCTTTTTTCTTCTGTCCTTCAGCTCCTCTCTCCATCTATGCCACTGCTGAAAAAGTATTGGGCAGGTCATCATCTTTCCATTTCTAAAAGTTGTGTTTAAAACTGCTCAAACCCACATGGCAGGGACTCTGTGCTGTGCTTAGTCACCCAGTTGCATCCGACTGGGACTTGAGCTTGGCCAAAACACGTGGTGCTGGCTTCTGGTCTTAATGAAGCTCAGGCTCTTGATGTCTCATTGAAAAAAAATTCAGTGAGAGACACAGTGATAGGTAAGAGGTGGATTTGTTCAGATTTAGAGAGAAGCACACTTTACAGGGTGTGGGCCATCTTAGAGGGCATGTAAGTGTGTGTGGCAGCCTTGGAATATGGTGTGGTTAGTTTTTGCAAGTTGGGTGATTTCATAGGCTAATGAGTAGGAGGATCATTTCAACAATTGGGGAAGCACCCACTCCTTGGTTTTTGACAGTGACTTGGAACTGTCTTGGCACCTCTGGGTGTGTCATTTAGCTTTCTGATTGAGGATCAAGGTTTAGTTGAATTTGACTTGCCATCTTGGACCCATTTGATTTTAATCAGTTCATGTTATGTGCTTGGGCTATGTCATTCTTTCAAAAGTTGTGCCCTGCCTCCTTCCTTCCTGTTTCATGCTCTTTTCCTGAGCCCCTTCCAGGCCCACAATGTTGCCTCTACAATCTTCTGGAGGGACAACCAGACAATAGCTGGCCCTTGGAGAGAAATACTGTGTAATATGCAATCTCTCTAGATATTCAGGCCTTCATCTTCCATGTTTCCTACAACATGTGCAAGAGCAGCATTTCTCAGTGAACTCGTTAGGGCAGGTGACAGGCATCCATCTGTTGGTGGCATTCCTTCAAGGGAAACTGGGCTTCCAGGGGCAGTGTTTGTCACCTTGGGAGTTAGCCCTGTAGGCTCTTTGGGCTCAAACCCTTACCACCCTTCTCCTAAAGTTACAAACATACCCCTGGATCAAACCTCCACTCCACTTTATGGAACATCTGGTTTGTTGTCTTATCAATTTTCTTAAGCCACTTACTAACTCCTGCAACCGGGACCCTGCCCCCTTGTAGGCAACATTGCTCTACCCAGCTTATTATTAAAATACTCTTAATGCCCCTAACAGGACCAGATAACCCACTCCTGTGTCATTACTTCTGTTATTACCTAAAGTGGGTTTATGACAATGAAATGTTTATCACTGGAAGCACCTAAACTGCTCTTATGGAGGACTAGGGGAAGAAATCTGTGACTTACATTCCCTCAGATCAATAAGAGGATAAGTCTTATGATTGTTTCACCAGGTTCTCAGTCTCAGGACACAGGATTGGATTGCTTTACTTCATGATATCTATTCCCATCTGTGGTGGACAAACCAGCAATAAGCTAAAATTAAAACCCCTGAATCCTACCCAGCACTGGCCATGCTAGAGATCTTGGGGATGCCCAACTCCAGTTGGGAATCACAGGAGGCTGACCTGTCTCAACCTGCCTTGGGATCTGGTCCTCAAAAAGTTGTCATGCCTTGACCTGCTTGGGGATCCTCCAGTCCAGGGGTCCCAGGAGATTGACATGCCTCGACCTGCCTAGGGACCCAATTCTCAGAAAGCCAAGATGCCTCAACCTGCCCAGGGATTTGATCTCCATGCAGTTGTCATGCATCAACCTGCCTGGGGATCTGCACCCTGACCCAGGGATGCCTGCCTCTCAGGTTGCAACAGTACTGGGTAGGATAAGCTTCAAAAAGACTCAATGCTAAGGAAGTCCACCCATGGAAATAGAAGGAAGCCTGTTACTTGAGGGACTGTGCCTGGTCTCAGTAATAACTCAGGAGTTCATCGAGAACACCATTGCCTTTCTGGAAAAGCTAAAAGAGGCCCTCCACAAGTTTACCAATCTGGAGTTAGACTCTTATGAGGGACAGGTTATTTTAAAGGACAAAGTCCTGTCCCAATGTGCATCAGACATCAGGATAAAGTTACAACAGCAGCAGGACCCTGCTGTATCTATATCTTTTATAACAGAGAACAGGAGAAGGAAGCCAAAGCCCAGGAAAGGGAGAAAAGAAGAGAGACAAGGCATGCCCAAATGCTGGCCTCCCTCCAGGGAAGCCCTATTTCAAACCCTGAGTCCTTGAAGGACAAGGAATAAGGCAAATGCCTAAAATGTAGACAAGTGGGACATTAGGCCAAAGAGTGTCCAAACTATGGCAAGTCTCCTAAAAAGACTTGTTTAAAAAGCCATCAATTGGGCAGCACTCTGCCCTTGAAACTCAAGAGCCCTCAAGGTTAAGCACCAAGCCTTCCCTCACGATGGTTCAAGAGCACTAAAGTGGCCCACTCCAGCCAACTCACCTGTCATAGATAACCATCATGGGACTGGAGCCAAGGGTGCAACTGGGTATTGCAGGTAGGTCCGAGAATTTCTTGGTTGATACAGGGGCTAACTACTCTGTCCTGACCCCTACTCTGGAGCCTTCTCTTCCCAAACCTGTACCATTTTGGTTGCTACAGGAAAAACAATTACAAAAAGATTCACCTGAACACTTCTTTGTTGGTGAGATGGACAAATATTTTCCCACAAGTTTCTGGTGGCCCCTGAGTGTCCTATTCCCATATTGGTAAGAGATATTTCCCTGCCTTCAAAATCTCACAGCTATTGCAGTCCTGATAGACAATTCTTTAAAACTCTCTCTTGGGGGCAAACTCTTTTGACTGGCCACCAAGTGAAGCAATTCCTGAATGGGAGAGGCAATTTATGGATGTCTGATTAGAGGATCCTCAGATATCAAGTAGTGCTGATGCAAAATCTAGGCCTGACTATATCCCCTTGTGATTTTCTTACCCCAGCTACCCTCCCGCCTACCCCTGAGGGCTCTCTCCCCTTTCACTCTTACCTAGAAACTTTGGACCACTGGACTAAACCCTGAGAGGGATTGTCAGAAGATCCTCTGACCATCCTGAGGAAATCTGGTACACTGATGGAAGCAGCTTTATCTTGGATGGAAAAAGAAGAGAAGAGACCTTTTGTTTATGTCAACGACCTCTTCCTAGATCCAGAGGCTCAGCCCCTCCAGTCTTATACCATGGCCATTGGGCAATTCCAACAGGATATACACTTGTGGGATGTCAACCAGGACCCAAAAGATTCTAAAGAGGCACCACTATATGGTCCAGAGACTTAAGTCCTAATTAAAGTCTGGAAAGATGGGTCCCCAAAGTCTCAGCTCCAGCTCACATGGAAGGGCTCCTACCCTGTAATACTTTCTACCCCCACAGTGGTCAAGACACCAGGACATGACTCCTGGATTCACTACTCACAAGTCAAGCCATGGAAGAAAACAGATGAGCACACTCAATACACCTGAGAGCCCCTGGGAAATCTCAGATACCTATTCAGGACTATAAATGAGTGCCATTCTAATCAACACCCTCAAAATCAAGTTTCTGGGGATAGGATTTCTCAGGATAGCTCTAAAGAGTCAACACAGCTTGGGAGGTATTGTACTCCAAAATAGATAGGAGATAGATCTCCTGGTGCCTGAACAAGGAGGGACTTGAGCCATCTTGAATGAGACGTGTTGTTTCTGGGTAAATATTTCCAGCTAAGAAAGTTTCAGTCCTCGAGAAGTGTTCAGATCCTAGAAGATCTCAAAGAATGAACTGAAGTATTCTTAGGGTGACTACAATCTCTCTTTGGGGGATCCTTCTCCTAGAGATGAAGAATTTGGAGTTGGCTTCTTGCTTGGAGAATCCCAGGGACGGGGGAGCCTGGTGGGCTGCCATCTATGGGGTTGCACAGAGTCGGACACGACTGAAGCGACTTAGCAGCAGCAATGCCCCTACTAATCCTTGTTATCATATTGATGCTGCTTATGATTGCCCCATGTATTATCAATTGTCTAACCTGTTTTGTCTCTGCCCAGGTCAACAAGCTACAACATGCAGCGCCAGTTCAACAAGGATATATAAAACTACAGCCGACCATAGAAAATATCATTCACCCTTAGATGGACACCACTATAAGGACTCTGAGTCTTGAGACTAGCAAGAGGGGTAGGTCCAATGCCCCTCAGTTCAGCAGAAAGTAGCCAGAGAGAACGTGACATCCCTATTCCTAAAGAATTGGGTCTCCCATCTCTTGAGGGGGGAATTTTAAGCAGTTAGCATAGGAAAAAAGAGTCCAGAATGACCGTGGCTAAAAGACAAAGAAGGTAAAAGCCTATGAAAATAGAGCAAAGGAAGGTCTGAGGACCAGAGTGAGAACCTCAGGTGAAACAAACAGCTCTCCTGGCTGGCCCAATTTACATAGGTCAGGCTCAGGCGGAGGAGAAATAAAATATAAAAAGAGGCACCAAAATTAAGCTGTGGGCCTCTCTTTTTGGTCCATCCTCATGCCTTGAGGATGTATTTTCCTTTGCTTGCCAAATAAAACTCAGCTGTAACACTGGTCCATGCGTCGCTTCAAATTTTTGCTGTGGTGAGACAGAACCAGGGAAATTACACACTCCCCATACATAAAGAGTTCTAACACTGGTCCATCCATCGCTTCAAATTTTTGCTGTGGTGAGACAGAACCAAAGATATTACAGAGTCCCCTGACAATTTGAACATGGGTTCCTGGCCCTGCTTAACTAATGTTTAAGAAACTGATCCTAAGAGTTTTAGAAGAATCCACATTTTGGTAAGCATTTCCAAGTTATTTCACTGATAAAATGTGCTAATGAACAAGTGGGTTCATTTATACATAAGAGCCCTGACATGTGAAGAGTAAAAATGGTTAATGTCTATCATGGGAAGGAGATACTATCACTAAAGTGACAAACCAGAGTTATACTTTTACTTGCATTTCTAAAGGTAATGTATTTAAGAAGGATCTTCACTTTTTTCAAAAGTGCCTTTTACAAGTGAAAGTACCCATGTACAAAGAAAACAATGTTTACTTATTGACTGCTTAATAACGATATGCAAAAAACCATATAAAAAAGGCAGACAAAGCCTTTATAAGTTAAGAAGCCCTCAGAAGTGTACGTGACTGACTTTGCCTTGAATATGCTTAGTATATACATGGATATGAAAGTTAAATTAGTTATTGTCCATGAATTTAATAATTATTCAAATCATTTGACTTCATCTTTGATATAACATAAATTTATATTATGTCTGATATACCACAGATATAGTAGTACACAGCATATATTATATTTGATATGTAGGGAACAGAATTTGCCATGCTAAAATATATCTCTTTGGTATGTTAATTATTCTTAACTTTTTAAAGAAAATTTCCCTGAGAAACAGAGGGAGGAGCTCCAGAAACCAAGTAGGAGTTGCACTTTTTTAAGAGACATTTACATTTGTGAGAGGAATCTCCCTTTGTAAGAATGTCTGTAGCTGAAAAGGAATGACCAAATCTCTAGAAACTCTTCACAATGGAGAAGGCTTTGACTTAGATTTGTAGTCACTCTTCTTTACTGTGCTTTTCCTGATAAAATCGTATAAGGGACTCTCCCCACTCTCATCATTCTCTTTTGTCTTTAGCTAAAGAAGGTATTTAAGGTAAGGGCTTCTTCCCTTTTGGAAAGTTAATCAGTTTTTCTGGGTCTCTTCCCTGTGTACATGCTATTCAACTTTTATTTGATTTTCTACCATTAATCTGTCTCATATCAATTTAGTACTTGGACCAGCCAAGAGAGTCTATAGAAGGGTAACGGAAATTTCTTCCTCTCTAACAGATATATTTGCATATGAATATAGATAATACTGAAGATGTGTTTCTAAATCTTTCCCAATTGAAGATAGAATTCAAGATTTTGTGTTCTCTTTATTTATACAATAATATTTGAGAAGTCTCTAGGGTAAAGCAACAGAATGGAAACATGATATCCTCCTATTTTAAGGAATATCAAATTAAATTGTCCTAGGAAAAGCTCTCTGGCACAGCCTGATTCAAACTGATTTAGGCAGATTGACTCAGACAATTCAAGATGTGTAATGATTAAAAAAAGGTGCCCTGACATTTTGTTTTCTTAAGAAGTAATAACGACTGGTACCATTTTCCCCATCTCAATAACTTTTGAAAAATGATATTTGAAGACTCATAGCCTGGTGGCAGATATATAAAACTCACCAGTGACATTCAAGGAGGTGAATAAAAAAAAAAATTAAAGAGGAAATAGGGGCAGCAAAAGGAATTATACTGGGAAAACTGCCTTGTTGAGAATCCTGACAGAGAATCTGAAGGTTCTCCTCCAAGTGTGGGGCAGATGATTACCAATCCATTCAATCACACCTTAATCCATCACTGCTGGGTTGGACCTATAGCAGGATAGATTTTTCTGTATCCCCTGCCAGGAGTCTAATAATCCACATCCTTTCTTTTGAAGGGTAGAAATCTCAATAGGTTTGGAAACAAGTCACGGAAAAGGTGCCAGCAGGGGGCTTGTTTCATTATAATAACAAACCAGCTCTTGTTCAAAGAGAAACCACACTGAATTCCTTGTTGTCTTGTCCTAGTTGATTCTTTTTTTATCCTAAATATTTACCTTAATCCCTTTAAACCAAAGTCCTCTCAAAGGAATAGCTGTGCTTCTTTCTGTATCTGGAGATTACTTTCTTAAGTGGGATTCCTTTAATTGTTGCTATGGGTTTACTCTACTCTCTAGAGATGGTTTGGTTGCCTACTTACTTCCTGGCTCTATCTTTTATTTTCATTCTAAACTGTTGGCTTGAATTTGATTTTCTTTTTTATGTGGGCTTTTTTAAGACCCAAATATGGACTCTTTCAGATGTGGACAACATGAGAGAGCTAAATAGGATAAATATCTATATTATCTATGTACATTGTGGTCAGACCCAGAGAGATTAATAACACCTACTGGTGTTATTTGTTTTATCTATAGAATTGTTGTCATCTAAGTGTCTATAAAGTAGCAAATGATTCAAGGAGCTCTGAATATTCCTTTGGAAATAGCATTCCTTTGGAAACTCTGCCTAGACCAAATGGCCCCACTCTGAAATGAGGTGGATTCTGGCCTTGCCATCCTGGCCTCCACTTATTGAGCTTGTTATTCATCTGACCCAGGCTGACCAATCGCATTTGATTGCAAAGACACTTGGAATTGGGACTGAGGGGTACTAGTCAGGCTCTAGTATTAATTGAACTGAGTGTGAAGGCTGCTCTGGACAGCCATGTTCTGAGTGTAGCACAACAGAAAATTGATCTGAAGTGAAAGAAAAATAAGGCTAATATTCAGAGACTAGTAGGCATAAAAGTCTAGTGGCTCCTGAGATACACAGAAGAAATCAATTATAACTTTGTTATAGTTCCAGTTTATCATCTTAGTTCCTGGTGAAGCCCCTTTGCTTCTTTATCTTGGGATATGTGTGAAAGCCCTGTGTCCCTACAATAAATCTACCTTTTTGATTATACTTGCTTAATTGGGTTTCTGTTTTGTGAACTGGAAGACCTATGAATGAGACAGCTGGTTTCATGGTGGCCATGGAATCATGCTATCTCTTAGCTAGACTGAACTACAGATATCTAATTCAACTAATTCATTTTACACATGAGAGAACTGGGGCCAATGAGTAGAGTAATGTACTTATGGTTGAAAAAAATAATTAATGGCAAAACTAAGACTAAAAGTACAGATGAGTGGTAAGAAATACTGGCAATCTCCAGCATACACTGAAAAGCATGGTTGGGGCAGAGGCCTGCAACTGGTTGGAAGAGGGAAACACTAGCCCTTTCTTAGAGCCTTACTAGGTGTGCAACCTGGAATATGCTTCTGTAGACTTTTGTTTTTATTTGTTAATGAGGAGTTGTCAGGAGAATGTGTAATTTCCTCAGTTCAGTCTTGCTGCAACAAAGATTTGAAACAGAGTATCAGGGCTACAGCTCAGAGTTTTATTTGGTACACAAAGAATAGTAAGGTGTGAGGATGGAACAACCCCAAAGGAGAAGACTCAATCCATGTTGTCTCCCTCTTCTTATACTTTTTGTGCCCCCTGATCTCCAGGCTGCACTATGCAAATTAGGGCTAACATCAGGAGTGGGAGTATTTTTTTCACCTGAGGTTCCTACTCCAGTCTACAGATTTTTCATTTGTTCCCTTTTTGAGGGCTTTTTTTCCTTTGTCTATCTTTTAGCTGGTACCATTTTGGACTCTTTGATGCTGGGAATGATTGAAGGCAGGAGGAGAAGGGGATGACAGAGGATGAGATGGTTTGATGGCATCACCGACTCAATGGACATAAGTTTGAGTAAGCTCCAGGAATTGGTGATGGACAGGGAAGGCTGGCATGCTCCAGTCCATGGAGTCACAAAGAGTCAGACATGACTGAGTGACTGAACTGAACTGAACTGATTTTGGACTCCATTTTCGATTCTATCTAACAGAGGGATATATGTTCTATCTGGTTTGTTCTAACTCTAAAAATATTATGATTCTAAGCTATGTCTCCAAACACAAAGTAAATTGAGTATAAGAAATAATATTCTAGAAAATGTAAATATGAATATGATTGCTTGAGGAGAGAATAAACCAGTTCACACAGGGTGGAAGCACTGTTTTACAGTCCAAAACTACCTATTGAAGTCAATCAGTAGGTCCCCAAAGTGCTAGTTTTACTTTGTGGGTTTCTCATTATCAAATCAAGTAGTAAACTGATTATGTGAGCAGACAATGGGTTTGTATTGAGAATCTGCCTGGAGAGCTTCCAGAATCAGAATTGTGCCAAAACAACATTTCTTCTTCCAGATAGCAGGAAAATTGAAAGGTTAACTGTAAATTGATTTGGGCTTTTTGCTCCTTGAAGAAATAAAATGAACTGAAATAAACCAGTCTCTCTGGCTCCATCTCTTCTTGCTTTCTTTGCTTCTTTAATTCTTTTTCCACCCCGGTTCATGATATGCTTGTAGAATGAAGGAATGTGAATATGGGAGCTTTTCTCATTTTTACTTATAAAAGGTAGAGAACAAAGAGATTGTCAATGGAGTGAAAAGTTCCCATCTCCAAAACTAGGCTCCTGAGAACACATAAGATACACGCTCATCATCATATACACGGGAACTGTAACAGCATAAAATTCCTTACATAATACATACCACATACCATAAAATTCCCTCTGCTTGCATACAGAGATAATTTCCCAGTGGGGTACATCTCTGTCTTGTTTCCTTTCCCTTCCTCTGCCCCAGGCCCTTCCTATCTGACTTTTGCTTTGACTATTCTACTAAATTATCTTGTTTTTTCAATCAGTGATAAATATGTGAATTACCATATTTAGTAACATTTCTGAAGATCACATTCTACCCGCCACTTTTGCTGTTTGGGTAGATTTGCAACTTTTCCTTGTTAGAACTCTTTTATCCCAGTTTATACCTCGTTGCAGTTTCATAATCCAATTAATCCTGACTACTCATCTTTTCTGTTTTTATTGATTCTTCTTCTTATCTCCTCTTAAATATGTCTATTCTTAAAAGTTTTCCCTTGTTCTTTCCCCCTCTCTATTAAAGTCTTTCATTGTTTCATCAACTTCTGTGATTTATCTTAAATTATAATTCAGTGAGATGTGGAGGAGACTGGGGATGTGAGGGAAAAGTGAAAGAGATTTTAGAGGCAGAATGTTTAACCTGTTTGTTAGTTGTTTGATATGGGATCAGTTCAGTTCAGTTCAGTTGCTCAGTCATGTCCGACTCTTTGCAGATAACTGAGGTAAATTAATAAAGCCAAATATTGTTCAATAGTCCATATTACATGAATCTTTTTTGTGTGTATGTTGGTTTAATTTATTTTGTTTTTTTTTTTAATAAAATTGAACAAAATTTACCTTTCAACATCTAGATAAATACTGTATAGTTCTAATAGTAAATATGGAAGCCAACGACCACAGAAAGAGTGCCTATTAATATATTAAGTCTCCAGAGAATTTTCACACATCTTTTTAGAGGCTTTTGACTTCCCCAGGAAGTACAAAGATAATTAGTTGCTTGAGTAAAACCTATCCAGGTATAAATGGCCAAAGAGGCTTAACTGACATCTAAGTTACGTGTATAAATCTAAAGTTATTATGTTCTGCTCACCTCTCAAATGTTTCTCCTCTAGGATTATAAATTTCTCTCAGTAGTTTCTTTCATATCTTAGTCCTCTAATTGTGATTCACAGACTAAGTAAAGTTTGTAGGCCTGAGGAAGTTCAAAATCAATAGCAAGTGAAGGTTGGAGCTCATCAAATTTGTGTTATATAGTTTCTTTAAAGAAGTAAAACTAGAAGTAGACATAAGAAAGTCAGAGACGAATAACCAAGGAATGGAATACAAAATAAGTAAATAAAGCAGAATAAAACTAGGAGAGTCAGAAAGTCAAGAAGTGTAGATAGAGCCTAGAATAAAACAAACAAACAAACAAAAAAGCTGTACCCACAAATCCAAAGTTCTGCCAACTTATGTTCTGTTCCAGCTGGCTTCAATTTCTGTTTATTCTATGTGTTTTCTCTCAGTGGAGTTCCCTATAAATATTGATAGTGGAATTGATCACTGTAAAACTTATATTTCATTTTTCCTTCTCTTTTACTCTTTATGTTTATATCCAGTTGAGTCTTCACCAGTTCTCTCAATTCATTTTTTTCTGCCATGTTCCTTGTTTAGGTACTGACCACCTTATTTTTAAAATCTTGAATACCTTTTCAGTGGATAAATCATCTAAATCATCTGTGTTCTGTATATTGGCTCCCCCACTCCAGCTAGTCCATCAAGCATACCTCACAACTCACATTGCTATTTTATAACAGCTTAGTCATGGTGCTCATCCCCTCAGAAATATTTGGAAGTCTCTCATTGACTATGGCCAAAAATATCCAGTATCTCACTTTTGGATTTAAAGTCTTTCAATATCTTCCTTTACCTACCTTTAAATTTTGTCTCCTATTGTCTTTCACTATCTCCTGTTTCATAAATGTTATCTCCTTTATTCATTCCTCTAATATGTCTTATATTTTAATACACATTCTCTTTCCTTGGAGTCCTCTGTCTATCATCTCTGGTTGTAGAAGTCCTACTCTTTCTGAAGATCCAGTTAAAACAGATTTCACATTCATTCCACAAACTTTTTATGTGAAACATGTTTCCAACTTTGAGCAACAATCTCAGAAAACAAAAAATGTCATCTCTCTTACTAAAATAGAAGTATACTGTATAATGTGTAGTATATATAATTATACACTACAATATGTTTTATATTTTGATTAGGAGCTCTAGTAACACACATCTTAATCCAGCCTGGGGCAGGCACTCTGCAAGGGTTAATCGTAAATTGTGTACTAAAGGAGAAGGAAAAGTCTACCAGATTAAAAAAGAAAAATACTAACTGGTGGTTGGAGACTTTTCCAATCAAAGACAGAGCAAGTCTATCAGAACACATGAGTTGTGTAAAGAAGACCAGAATTCTGAGAGTATATTAAGAAGTTTGCTCTAGGTAGAAATAATCTTTTCTCTCTCCAAAGTATTATTCATACTACACATAAAACAGTTTTAATGTGCTCCTTGCATGTTGGTTTTGTCTGTTTCTAACTCTCATAAAATCCAGCGATTACATCATTATATATGTTTTTCTTCCCAGCACAGTAGAGTACACTTAGTAGATGTTCTGTATGTGATAAAGATTAATTGAATGAATAAAAGGACCCTAGACTGAGTGTGTTAGTTCTTATTCACAGGTTTGGTTTTTCCCACTAGTCTCCTAAACTGAGGAAACCTTGAAAAAACTGACCTTTCCAGAGACACTGTGTCACTCAAACAAAATTGTGAAATTATAAACAAACTTCATACAAAGAAAGGTAGAAGTTTTTGATGGATTTTTTTTTTCCTTAAAAGGGCAGATCAGAATCCTGTTCTGGGCATTTTTACATAGAGCTTTTGATTTTTCAGTACAGGAAATTTAAAAGTTATGCAGAAATTTAAAAGTTACTGGGACTGGCGTATTGAAAGAGCATGACACATTCAGGATTTTCTTAAATGTGGGAATGTTATATTAATATTTCTATTACTGGAATCCTGTAATTTTAAACATCTGAAATTCTAAAGGTTAGGAAACTCATAGAGAAGGCTAGCCAAGTACCTTAATGCTGCCCACGTGGTAAATAGACTTGTGGATTACCTATAAACCACAAATGCCTATAGAGCTTGTTTTTGTGTTTTACAATGTAAACTGAGGTCCATCTGATATATTGTTTGGTTAGGTGTCTGACATGTTCCTTTCAGACCAGAGGAATACAATATGGTGAAGGCAGAACAAAACATGGGCATTTTATTGTGTTTATGGTTTCCTCAATTCTGCCACCAACCATCCTATTGAAGCTGTGAAACTGTGATTAACCCAGGCCAGCTACATGAGGTCACAGCCTCTTGGAAGCAGGACAATGTCACCTCACCACCATCATTACTACTTACTCCTGTATTGCTACATTCTGACCCCTCAGTTCCTTCCATCATCTTTGCTAATATGTTTCACTCAACTAACTCCCAAGTTCTTACTAAAGCTGCCTCAACACCTTCTTCTCCAATCTTATTTCTCTTTAAAATATCTTTATATCTGTTAACAATACTGCCGTTTTCCCACTACCTAGGCTAGAAAACATGGACTATGATTTAGACTACTACTATGGTTTAGATGAATATGCTACATCTTCAATGCCTGGGAAGTTTAACTCCTTGTTTTCATCTCTATGTTTTTTATTTTGGTTGAATTACAGTTTTTACTCATCTGGGTCCTAACTGTTTTTTCTGCCCTTGGTTTTCTACATTTTTCCATTTGGCATATTCTTTGCAGACTGTTCCCTGAGATGCATATTGGATAAAAACATATTCTGCTATTTAACATCTTTCAATAGCTTCTTATTTCTTCACAAGTTCATGTAAGTTCTTTTCTCTGGCATTCAACGGCATCTATTCTGTGACTTCTGTCCTGCTCCTTGGGTGGTGTAATTATATTTAGAAATGGCCTTTGTAGAGAGAGATGTAGATTCAAATTCTAACTGTATGTCTTATTAGTTGAGTGACTTGAACAGATTACTGAACCTACAAGTGCTTCAATTTCCATACCAATAAAACAGAGCTAATGGTACATAGCACAGAGACTTGTGAAGAGTAAATGACTTAGTAAGGTGAAATGAATTGAACAAGGCTTTGAATGTGATAAACAATGATTGTATGTGAGACATCATTATTAATACCTTTTGTTATTACCTCTCATAATACTTGTTATTAAATAAAAATCTTTGAACTGTATGAAAAGTCTTAACATTTTCATTTCACTAATGATAAAAGTGAAGTCCAAAGAGGGTATGTTGAGGCAGGATGAGGATCATACCTTGTCTTCTGACCCATGTGTTTAACTTTGGGGGGCACAAAGAACCTCAGTTATTGGTAACTGGTGACAACTAAACTTGAAATCAGTAATTAATTTCACAGAGGAAATATGAATTGAACATTGATGAAGCCATGAATTGATAGATTGAAAACCAAAGAGAGAAGAATGATACAAATGGAAATCATATTCTGTGGATGATAATTTTAGGCTATTTTTCTCATATGTACATACGATCTGAACAACTAGTAACATGATTGCCTCAGGTTTCAAATCCAAGAGCTGTGTGTTTAAGAATTTAAGGATGTAAAATGCTTATTTAACTTATATGCAGAGTACATCATGAGAAACGCTGCGCTGGAAGAAGCGCAAGCTAGAATCAAGATTGCCGGGAGGAATATCAATAACCTCAGATATGCAGATGACACCACCCTTATGGCAGAAAGTGAAGACCTAAAAAGCTTAAAGCCTAAAAAGCCTCTTGATGAAAGTGAAAGAGGAGAGTGAAAAAGTTGGCTTAAAGCTCAACATTCAGAAAAGATCATGGCATCTGGTCCCATCACTTCATGGGAAATAGATGGCGAAACAGTGGAAACAGTGTCAGACTTTATTTTGGGGGGCTCCAAAATCACTGCAGATGGTGATTGCAGCCATGAAATTAAAAGATGCTTACTCCTTGGAAGGAGAGTTATGACCAACCTAGATGGCATATTCAAAAGCAGAGACATTACTTTGCCAACAAAGGTCCGTCTAGTCACGGCTATGGTTTTTCCTGTGGTCATGTATGGATGTGAGAGTTGGACTGTGAAGGAGGCTGAGCGCCAAAGAATTGATGCTTTTGAACTGTGGTGCTGGAGAAGACTCTTGAGAGTCCCTTGGACTGCAAGGAGATCAGCCCTGGATGTTCTTTGGAAGGAATTGATGCTAAAGCTGAAACTCCAGTACTTTGGCCACCTGATGAGAAGAACTGACTCATTGGAAAAGACTCTGATGCTGGGAGGGATTGGGGGCAGGAGGAGAAGGGGACGACAGAGGATGAGATGGCTGGATGGCATCACCGACTCGATGAACGTGAGTTTGAGTGAGCTCTGGGAGTTTATGATGGACAGGGAGGCCTGGTGTGCTGCAATTCATGGGGTCCCAGAGAGTCGGACATGACTGAGCGACTGAACTGAACTGAACGCTATTACAGAGGTCTGGTTTTCAAAGCCATATGGTACATTTTAATGCTGTTTATTTTTTAAAAATATCCACATATTTCTTGCTCTGCATTTGCAGTTAATCAAGAATTCACTCTATTGGATTTTTGATTGTTCATTAAAAATCTCTCTACTGTGACAGAAGTTAAGAACAGTGTGTACAAGTATGTCAGTTTTATTGTGTCTTATTTGTATGCCAAGTCTCAGTATTCACTGATCAACTGCCATCACTGTTACCTTCTCTGCTGGCTAAATTGTCAGGTTACTACCATGTGTTATTCCATGATTCATATTCTCCAAAATGCTCTGATTATCTGAGACTTATGTTTAAGGTACAATGTATAGCAGGAGGGCCCTATCCTTTCCATTCCATGTTTCTAGATCATACAAGCACTCTAACTGTTCAACTTATGTTCCCTAAATATTTGGCATACTGTATTTCCCTTTATTTGTTATTTAAAATTTAATCCTCAATATTCCCATTGGAATTATTTTTATAGTAATATTATCCATAAATATGGCTGGTTGCAAAATAATATAATTATAACTTCTCTTCTTTCAGTTTACAAAGAAATAATAATCCATGAAAGAAAAATAGGAGAAAATGCCCAAGTAGAAAATAAGAATATGGGGAGAATAATTTCTTTGTTTCTCAAAAAACAGTAAAAAAATAATAATACCTGGCAGTGTCTACCATTTGTCACCTAATCCTTGCAACAAGGAGACAAGGAACTCAGACTGAGAGGTTAGTGGTTTGCAAGGGGTTAAGGAATAGAGCTGTCATCTGCCAGAATCTCAATTTATTCTCAGGTATGCCTAACTCCAAATTTTGTTCTCTCTTCATTATGGCATACAGCCTCCACATATCTCATGTTGTAGAAAAGACTTTAGAAGTAAAGACTGACCCCAATAATTTGGGCTCTGGGTTAGGGACATGTTGACTATGCATGATTCTTCCTACTATTTGTACCATTACCATTAACAAACACAAAAAGTGAAAACTTCTTTCTCATTTATTTGAACTTTCCTTTCTTTCTTTTTAAAGTATTTAACAGTTCCAAATTAACAAATTTTGTAGACAGGGAACTTGGAATTTGAACTGATTTGGTGAGCATACGGCAAGGGAAACCTTCCCCAGGCTATGAGAAATTATTAAAAAAAATAAATTTTTTATAAAATTATGAATAAAAAGGCACAGCCCTGAATGTAGCATAAAATCATGTGGCAAAAACTTTTAAATTTCCTATATGAAGAAAGTGAAAAAATAATAGGTATTGGAGTAATCCACAGGATATTAAAATACTCATATATTAAGTAAGGATACTAGACTTAAAATTCTATGATCTTGGTTTCAAGTATTCAAAACCTAAATCTGTATGATCATTATGCATAGGATTTTGCAACTTATACCTTTAAATTTATTACCTTAATTTTTTAATAATAGTGATGGGGAGAAAGAATTGAAACTGTCCTGTGGCTTACACTGGATTTAGTAAGACAAATTATGAAAGTCTGTATAATGGATTAAGCTAGCTTTGATGTATTTGGAGATCAAGGTCAGGATTTTGACTGCATAAAATTATGAAGCAACAGTCCATATGCCTAAATCAGATTTCTTTCTCATAGTCAGACATTTTCATCTATGTCTTTGGGGATCAGAAGAATTTCATGGCACACTCAGGAAATGGCATCAACTATGATCAGTATCCACGGGTCTTGAGCTAAGGAAATAAAAAGCTGTTCAAGTTATTTTCTCTTTTCTGAGTCTGACACAGTGTCCTCTGATAGAGTAAGTACTCCATAAATATGGACTAATTTAATTCATGAATAATGAACAGCAATCACAGGTCTGTCACTATTGTAAGAACTGAAACAAATGAGAAAGTCATTGACTTCAAAGAGCTAATAGTCCATTCTAGTGAACAAACATAAACAATAAAACATAATGCAATAAGCAATTTGATGAAGTTATTCACAAGATACTACAGAAGAAGAAATTCAAGTAACCCAACTTAAAGGGAGCGTTTGAAAGAATTTCTGTGTGTTTGAGTTGAATCTTAAAAAAAAGTATAAGAATTAATGAAAGGAAAGAAATTGGGGAAAAGTCTTCCTAATGGAAGCATGAATGACCACAGTATTTTTGTGTAACTGGAACCTAGGTATATGTTGATGATGGCCAAAGATGAACTAGAAAGGTAGTCAGTGGTTGTATCATGAAAGAATTTATGTATGTTAAAAACAAGG
This sequence comes from Bos indicus, assembly GCF_029378745.1. Classification (NCBI taxonomy): domain Eukaryota; kingdom Metazoa; phylum Chordata; class Mammalia; order Artiodactyla; family Bovidae; genus Bos; species Bos indicus. The sequence continues at coordinate 62,293,940 of NC_091762.1, read as the reverse complement.
ATTTTTATTCTCAGTATTCTTAGGAAGGGTTGAGAAATGTAAATTCAAGAATTGTAATCAGATTTGCATCACATGGAGGTGATTCTCATGGCAGTTTGTGGTATATGAATTCAAGACTAGAGAAGGTGAGACTTTGGAAACAATCTAAGGGAAACATGTGAGTCTTCTTCACTAAGGCAGTGGCAAATATAAAGAGGAAGGAAATATAAAATACAAAAAGGAAATCTAGCACCACCCCCTAGATTTCCACCCCACCCCCACCCCTCCCATAAAGAACATAAAGATCTCTATGTTCTCAGTTATTGAGATCTTGGTGGTAACTTGTTACTCAGTTTAAACTAGCACAACTTGAAGTCTTCAGAAATCGATAAGAGATGTACGAGGCTACAGAAACAATTTGAAAAGTTAAAATATGTGGGATTAGCTTGATGGGGGAGACAATTTTCAGGTTTCAAGGAAACATATTGTTTCTAGAATTGGGTCTAGAAGAAAAGCAATCCACTTGGGTGATGATAGAACTTTGCTAAGACTTGTTTGGGATAGCAAGGAAGGAGGAAAACATACCTAATGAGTTTGTAGCATAAAGAGGAAAAAATGGTTATTAGAATGTTAGTAGAATATACTGATTGCTTACGGTGGCATGTGACAAGGCAATATATGAAAGAGACAAGCTTAGAAAATAATTGATCATTTTGCAAGTAGTAATGAAAGAGTACATGTGGAGTGCAGACTTTAAAAGGCAACTCGTTCTAAACCCCAAACAGTAAAAGCTGAAATTGAGATATGTTTTAAGTCTTTGTAGACATATTAAAATTCAGCCTACAAACAAAGATAAAATCAAGAGCATTGTTGTCATACCTATTGATAAAACTTCTAACTGGATTAAAATATGCCCAATACATTTTTTTTTGTTTGAAGAAAAATGGCTGCATGAAAGGAGAATAAGAATATGATTCTGTCACTGAAACCATATAGACTCCAGATGTGTTCCACTGAGTTAAGAGAGAATGAGAGAAATGTCTTGAATAGATTTTTTTTTCTTTAGTGTAATTGTTGGCACATTGAGCTATTGAACAGAAACGAAAAGATCGATTAAGAAGAAACCAGAACCTGGGTTTACACATCAGGAAGTGGACTGAAGAAGTTGCTCAGCCTGCAAAGGTGTCCTGTTTATCAATGTTCACTTTAAAGCAGCCAGAGAGTAAAATGAACAAAGATCAGATCTAAGGGCCACAGAGAACACTGCACTAGAGAACCTTCCCCTGAAATAAAATTGAAGCCTAACCAAGAAACATGGTCCTAATCCAGGGTAGGGGACTATGGATCACTGTCAACTGTGTGTCTTTCTTACTCTCCTTTTCTGAATGGGAGCATTTATTGAAGTTATCTTGTTCCTATTTCACCATTTCATATTTGTTCTGTAAGAAGCAGATAACTTGTGTTCTTTTGACTTTATAATTCTCAGGATAAAGAAAAAAACCCACCAGGATACGTACAAACTATTGCACGATACAAAGTAGAAACTGCCATGTAGAGTCCAAAGCTTGATGTTAGGACTGTATGGACTTTTGAAATTTTCTCCTTTAGGATAAACATGAGCGTATTTTTCATGAGGAAAGGAGGATAAAGCAGACATTTGGTGATACAAAAAGGCAGACTGTAGAAGACATTGGTAATATTTGTTAAACATTTTAGATTCTCTTTCCTTCTGAATCCATCCTGGCTCCCTTGTGGTTGCATTGGGCCATGTGACTAATCCTGGCCAATCAGTTGTGAATGACAGAGACATATATCATATATCACTCCAGTAGAGTGGAGATGCTTCTGAAAATATTTTTGCCCTCTGACTCAATGAAGAGGAATATTAAAGATGGTCTCTATCTTGTGAGTTTGGATTCCAGGGTAAAGAAATATAGAGCAGTGTTCTCAGTCATGGTGGAATTATAGTATAAATGCAAAATAAATCTTTTTCTAATGAACTGACTCAGAGATTGTTTGATACTGTAGCATAACATCCTATAATCCCTGGTAGATATTGGGTCACTGATATGTATACAGTTGATTACACCTCTTTCACTGAATATACAGAAGGGAAAAAATACCTATTTTAAAGAATAGAAGAATGATGATACACAGCTGCTCTAACATTTACTTTAACTAAAGCATTTGATATTTTTATGTGGAACTACACAGGAGACCCCGGTTTCATTCCTGGGTCAGGAAGATCCGCTGGAGAAGGGATAGGCTACCCATTCCAGTATTCTTGGGCTTCCCTTGTGGCTCAGTTGGTAAAGAATCCGCCTGCAATGTGGGAGACCTGGGTTCTATCCCTGGGTTGGGAAGATCCCCTGAAGAAGGGAACGGCTACCCACTCCAGTATTCTGGCCTGGAGAATTCCATGGACTGTATAGTCCATGGGGTCGCAAAGAGTTGGACACGACTGAGCTACTTTCACTTTCACTTGATACTACGTTATCCATTTGAATAAGTTATATCCTCTATGTTTCTTCTCTTCATTTACTAGTGCATTGGATGGATAGAACCCATGACACATCTAGAATACTGGTTGAAACATGATTTTAGTTGGCTCAGTAAGGAAGACATATCCAAATGAGGATGCAACAGAGCTGAACAGGCCACGCAGCTACACCTGTGACAATGTGAAAAGGCAAAATGTAAAGGAGCATGGTGTGACTGAGAGCTGGCTAACCCCAGATAAGAGAGGAGACAATGAAATGGTGTGGGATGAGATGGAGAAATAACAGGGATCACACTGAGGGTTAAGGAGCTTCATATGTATCTAAGGGGTAGCAGGAGTCTCTAAAGGGCTTTAAGTGAAGGATAGGTGTGGCGTGTTTCAGATTTGCAATTTAGAAAGATCATGCTTGCAATATTTTGCATCTTCTGCACCTCCTCTGCCTTCCAAGTCCCATCTCCCCAGTTCTATTTAATACTATTAACTAGATGCCAGCCTCCTGGAAAAGATGTAAAAAGGATTTGCCCTGAATCTGCTTCTTTAGTTGTATTATCCATTAAAAGTGCTACTGAAAGTCTCAACCTGGATTTTAATGGTAGCTCTACCGTGATTCAAAGTCACAGTTCAACAACTTGAGGTTTTATTATTTCCTCTGATTTGTTAGAAAGTGAGGCATCTGAGCTATCTGCAGTTAGCCCTTGCAAGCAACATTGCTCCTTTATTTTGTATAGTCATGACACTGATTCTGACACTGTAAGGACTAATATGAATAAGAAAATTGCATCTCTTGGGACAAGGTCAGGGGTGTCCCAATCGTATGCTGCTTCTTCACCTTGTTACAAGTGTGGAGACCAAATACTATAAACGCTTTGCAAATCTTACATTTTGAATTGACTTGTTATGAGTCATCCAGAGATTTAAAATTTAAGGTTTTGGTTTGCTTTCTATAAAATGTAAAACTTGTCAGAAACCTCTGCTACCTGCCAAGTTAATCTGATAATGCATTCAAAAAACAGCTAGAAGAATCTAGACTAATCCATCTGAAATTTGTCCATAGAAACAAAATTTATATAGAATGCTATCAAATGGACTAGACTGAATGTTTGTGTCCCACCAACTTCATGTCCTGAAGTCTAATCCCTGATGTGGTGGAACCTTTGGAAGGCAGTTAGGTCATGAGTCCTCAAGAATGTATTTAATGCCCTTACTGCAATGTGAGAACCTAGTAAGAATACAGCTACACAGCCCTCTAGGGGTCAGGAAGTAGGTTCTTACCAGAAATCACATCTATTGGCCCCTTGATCTTGCATTTTCCAGCCTCTAGAACTGGAAATAAATAAACTAGAAATAAATGTCTGTTGTTTATAAGCTATCCAGTCTGGGATAATTTGTTATAGCAGTCTGAACAGACTAAGAAAGTGTTTTTTATAGTTCCTTGTAAACAACAGTAGAAAGAAAGAAAGAAAGAGAGAGAGAAGGAAAGATGTATTCATGTTGCTTGACACTGAATAATGTAAAGATATGTTACTGTCAAAATGAATGTGACGGACAGTGAGTTTTGAGCAGGTTTCAAGAACTGAGAATATCTGGGGAGCTAAACTATTTCAGATGAAGAAAGCTGTGCACATGCTGTTGATAAGCCTGTTCACCCAGTTTCTACAAACTATTGTTTGGAGATTTCTTAACTGTGAGTTTAACCTAATACGGATTTTCTGGATGAGTTCAAGAAAGACGCACATGGACATGTAAGAATTAAGCTTACATGTCCAATGCAAAGATTAGAGCTTCTGCCATAATCAGAAGGGCCCCCGATGAAGACACAGGACCCATGCTCTGTTATTGGCTCTTCCTGTATCACCAGCTCATACATTTGAGCAAAGCTTACACTATCCAGGACACTAAGCTGTCAATCTAGACTCTTTATTTCCTCTTCTAGCCTTTCCCTCAGTTCTTTTTAGTTCATATTTTGAGTAAGAGCTGGGAAAAAAGGGCTCTTGGCAAGGGTTGGCACAGTGAGTATGAGCAAATCATCTTTACTTCTCACGATTAAAGCCCTGACCTTTGACAAGCCTTCTCGTATTGACTTTACTCTTAGGCTGACATAACCCTTACCTGGCACCAGAGTAGCTTCAGATATAGAATACATCTCTTTCTACTCCACTTAGTGCTGTCAGCACAGATATTCGGGTCTTGCTGTCCCTTGCACAGTTGCTGACTTGATTAGGGCAGCGCACTGTAAAGATTACAAGTCCCTATTCTGCTCCAAGTGTCAGTGATTTAATCAGCCACTTCAGGTGAAATGCAAAACCACAAATTCAGTGGCAGGCGGTATTGGTGGGGGGAATGCACCCATTGATTTCTACTTATAAAAATAGTTTTCTTTGGAGAGTGACTCCTTAAATACCTTTTGCCAGTGTCTAGTAGGCCTGCTTCCTTATGACGGATGAAATTTACCACATTCTGTTTCGATACCAAGTGAAAATTTCTGAGTCATTCTGATTATCTTTCTCCTCCTTTCTACTGTGACACTTCATCACCCGCTGTGGCCTTTCCTTCTGCTATGCTCACAGGTACTTCAGCTTTCTCTTCCCACAATTTTCAATTACACTCCCACTTTTTTGTTGTTGCTGTTCCTGATGGAAAGAGACAGATGTTGCCCACTAATTTCTTTGAAAGTTTGAAAGGGCAAAAACAGACAAACTCATTGAAATAATTTCTTCAAAAATATATAAAGTTCATAAGTCCAAATTATTCTATCCTAGTACAACTTTTAAAATAATGAAGAAATAGAAGTTAGTACAGAGTCTTTAGGTAGCTGAAGACTAAGTTAATACCTACTTAACTAGAGAGAAGAGAACTTTAGATAACCCAGCTCTTCTCTACTTACTCTCTCCACCTGTTTTCTATCTCTCTTTCCCATTTGGGGCTTCCCTGGTGGCTCAGACAGTAAAGAATCTGCCTGCAATGCAGGAGACTAGGTTCGATTCGTGGGTCAGGAAGATCCCCTAGAGAAAGGAATGGCTACCCACTCCGATATTCTTGCCTGGAGAATACCATGAACTGAGGAGCCAGGCGGGCTGTAGTCCATAGGGTCACAAAGAATTGGACGTGACTAAGTGACTGACACACACAGTTTTCCCATGTGGACCAGACAGAACATAAAGCAACTTCTGGCTCTGACCCAAGTGGAAGTTGAAGAGGTTGTTGGATTTTTCAGGGCCTCATTTTCCTGGTTTACAAACTGAGAAGGTTGGCACAAACTATTTTTGGCATGTCTCACAGAAGAAGTATTCTGTGATGCTGTGAAGTTGAAAGATTGTCCAGATCACAGATATGGTTTGCTCCAAGAAGCTCCCAGCAAGCCATGGCATGGAAGATTACCCATCTTGATGTAAAAGTAATTCTTTCTTTAACAACAGAGAAATAAGAGTAAAGGTATGTTAGGTTTTAAGAATATGTTTTCCTTCTTGAATTCAGTGAACTATATGCTAAATAACTCTTCAATTGTTTCTTGTTTCATTTCACTTTCATGCAAGAGCAGGCTGATAGTAAATTTCACATTATTTGACTTGCTCTCACAGTAATTTATCACATTGGGAAAAACTGAATCTAGCCACAACAAATTAAAGCCAAATTTGATTTAATCATTTTCATTTTAACAGAAGCCATTAGCATGGCAGGATTAAGGATAAATTCTTTGTTTTGATTATTTGTGTTGAATAAATTTATTCAATTCCTTACCAAATTACTCTTTACAGTCTCTTGCTGCTCTGGCTCTGATTTGTTTATTAATGATTGAGGTCACTACCTGATTTATGAACAAAGGCATCTGTCCTATTCATGATACCTCTCATGAAAATTCCTGGTGTGTATTGCCTTGCAATGAAAGCATTGATGGTGATTAGTGCCAGGGAAGCCTCTAAATATTTATAGATTTGATTCATAAAAGTATCCAAAGTGTGGGTTTTGTGAAATTTGAGCTCTTGTATGTGTGCTAGTTATGTTTTTCATAATAGCTATTGTTTGATGCCCAGAGTGCAACTGGGGTACACTGGATGTTGGAATGGATCTGAAGTGGATATCCATACTCAACATTCATTGGGAACTTAATATATGCCATGCATTATTCTAAATGCTATAGGTCTATTAGTATATCTGGGCCATCACAGTAATCCTATAAGGTATATAATTTTTTTATTCCCAATATATAAATCAGGAAACTGAGACCCAGGTAGATTATCTTGCACAGGACCATAGTCAATAAATCAAGAGCCTGGATGCACTGCCAGGAAATCTGGTAGTAGAGCTCTCTCTCTTTTTTTTAATTAGTTACCTATTTATTTTTATTTTTGTCTATGCTGGGTCTTCGTTGCTGTGAGAGGGCTTTCTCTGGTTGTGGTGAGAGGAGGCTACTCTCTAGTTATGATGTACAACCTTCTCATTGTGGTGGTTTTTCTTGTTGCAAAGCACAGACTTTAGGGTGTGTGGGCTTCAGTAGCTGCAGGCAGCAGGCTCAGCTGCTCTGCAGCATGTAGAATCTTCCCTAACCAGGCATCGAACCCATGTCTCCTGCATTGGCAGGGGATTCCTAACCACTGAACCACCAGGGAAGTCTGAGCCCCACTCTTAACCATTCTACTCTGCTGCCTCTTACCTAGATGATAACCCTTTAATAGCTGCACCATTATAACTCTTGCTATGTTTCAGGTAGTCTTCAAAATGTTTTAGAAATATTACTATACTTGATTATGGCAACAAACCTACAAGGATGGACTATTTTTTTCTCTCTGTTCTGCAGATAAAGAAACTGAGGCATGGAGAGTTTTACTAACTTGCCCAAGGTCGAATAGAAAGGACTGGACCAGAATTGGATCCTTCTAGTTTATAGCCTGTGTTCTTAAATATTAATTGCTTCAACTCTTCACATGGTACGAAAGTTATAAATTTACTAGTTATATGTAATTTTGAAGTGTTTTATCACATATACACAGTTATACAATATGTGTTTTCCAAGGGCTCTATGAAGATTATTAAATCACTGATATATTAAACAATTTTGAAAAGTACAGAGTAAGAATGTGGACTTGGATGTAACTTGGTTGCAATCTCGGCACCCCTTCTTTCTAATTAGGTGACCTTGGATAGTGAAGTATCTAGTCAAACCTTTGAGGTCTCAATTTTTCTAGTGATAGTGCTTACTTTACTTTTTATATATTTCTCTCTATTTTGTTTTTCTGGTTCCATAACTTCAAATACCATGTGTATATTCCTGAATCTTAGTGTATAATTTTTGTCTGGACCTTCCTTCTGAACTTCAAAACATATCTAAAGTAGCAACTCAACATCTCTGTTTGGGTGCCTACTGGTCACCTCAAACTGAACACTTCTAATACCGAGCTTTTGATCAAATCCATCTTATTAATCACTTATTGCTCCTCCCTTTCACCATCTAATACCTGTTTCTTTCCCAGTCTTCACCATTTAATAAATGGTACTTCCATCTATTCAGTTGTTTAGGCCAAAATATCTAGAAATTCATTTTTGACTCCTCGTTTCCCTTATCCCTGGGTACTTTAACTTACCTTGAACGTACACAATTGTGTTCAGAAACCACCATCTCCAGTATTTCCATTCTTGTCCAAGTCACCATCCTCTTGCACCTAGGCTACTCATTTCTTTAGCCTTTCTATCATGACTACTGATCCTTTGAAAATGACAACTGAGGGTCAGGTTTTCCGCTCACACTTGGACTAGACTCCTTACCTACATAGCCTTACGTGATCTGAACCCTCTCTCTTTGACCTCACCTATGACTCCCTGCCTTGCTCACTCTGCTCTGGCCACACTGATCTCTTTGTTTTTGCTCAGACATCAAGTTTGTTTAGTTTTTATGGATTTTCATCTTTCGTTTTCTTTCACTCAAGATTCCCAGGGCTAGTTTCTTAATTTCATTTCTGTGTATGCTCAAATGTCACTACCTCAGATAAATTCACCCTGAAATTCTCACTTTCTCAGAGGCCCTAAGCTTCCCATCCATTATCTTCAAGTTTTGTTCTTAGTACTAACAACCACTGAACATTATTATACATGTTTATTTTTCTATTATCTGTCTCCTGCATCAGAAAATAAGCCTTCCGAGGGTGGAAACTTTGTCTTATTCATTGTTGTATACCAGCTAGAACATAGTCAGGATATATTTGTTAATTTATTAATATATCACTTTCTTGTAAGACTTAGTATGATAGTTTAATGTATTTTGCCGCTGGTGATTGAATAGCTTATAGGTTGTCTAGGAAAAATGCTATTTCATACATCCAAAAGCATTATTTTGCTTACTTTTATATATTCTGTACTAATTTCTGGTCAGTGATTCTGTGTTCTACTTATGGATTGACTATCGTTCTAGTCTCTAGCTCTGTTTTCTAGTTTCCATTGCTATCTGTTCATTTGTATGTGGCATCAATATGGCTGATAAAAACCTCCTTACCGGATGTAGCCCAGACCTCCTACCTGGAGTATTGACTGCTCTCACAGGCAGCAACTGCTAGAATTTCCTGGCCTTCTGCATACTGTGAATTGCTAATTATTTGACTTCTTGTATAGAGATGGTCCAATAAATCTTAGTCTTATTCTTTTTCTTGATTAGGAAAGTTTTTTAAACGTCTTTCTAAGAGGTGGATAAAACTAGCAGTCTTTAATTGCTTCCTACCTGAAGTCTCTTTTTGCCTGAATTCTCTCTTTTAACCAATCCTTGCATTGCTGAGAATAAACTATGGTATTTTATCAGGTTCTTTAATCCAACAGCATGTGTATTCTGGAATTAGTCTGCTACCTTTCCCTGGTATCAGGATGACTGTCTTTATTGCTGTTTCGAAGTATATGTGACTTTGAGCAGATGACTTAATTTCAGTTTTCTTATCTGCAAAATGAAAGATATTTGTAAAGGTCATGTGCTGTGAAGTTAAAAAGACTCAGGTTTTGATGCAGTTTCTGCCTCTTTCTAGCTGTATGGCTACTAATACTTAGTTTTATAAGTATGCTAATGGCCAATTCAATTTGAGAGTTGAATAAGAAAATTTATATATAGTACCAACATGATCATCAAAATTTAGCTTTCACCCCATATGTCCATGCTCAGTCGTTTTTCTCATTTTCATTTTGGTGCCCTGAGAAACCTCCCCAGACAACTTACTAGACCCTTACTGTTCTTCTTCCCAGAAAGTTAGACTTTGCTCATGTATCTCCAGCCAACTCTTTGGATCTTTTTAAAATTCAATTATCCTGGGCTGCCTCGTTTCTTAGTAAGAATTTTCTCTGTCCTTAAACCCCTACTTTTGACTCCTTTCACAGTGCTGAACTCATATGTCATTGTTCACTCAGTTCATTCTGAAGTTAGCTATATCACTTGAACTTTGTGTTTTTAAATATCCCCCACCTTTCTCCCAGACACAGGGAAAAGGTCATATATCAAGTTCTTTCATGACAGCCAGTGAAGGCCAGCATGCCACACAGATGTAACCTAAAGGAGGCATAAGAATAGCCAGATATTCAGAAGATATTCAGGAGAGGGATAAAAGGAAGTATTTCACTTTTAAGTTTGCTTAATTTATTGTCCCTGTTTGCATTAATCCATAAAATTTTAAAATTATGCCCACATATTAATACATTTGAGAATGGAGGTATTCTCTGACAGTGTAAAGAGAACCTATTGGTAAGTTTACCCCTTTGGGTAAAAGACTTAAGACAGTTATCTAGCTAGTCACTTTGTTTTAAAAATCTAAGATTTCATTAATCATACACTTCCATTTACTCCAGCAAGAAACCAAAGAGCTGCCCCAGAAAACCACTCCTCAGATGCTTCCTTTTTATACCTGGTTTTCCCAGATTATTACCTCTTCCTGGTTTTAAGGTTGTAACTGTTTAAAAATTATGTCATTATTAATTACATGCAAAACTTATTGTGATTAATCTGTAAAAAAGGAATTGATGACTATATAGATGTAGTGTTTATACATAAACATTTAAGTTAAAAATTAGAACTCCTGCAAGATGCTTCAGTGTTTGGAGACAAGACAATTGAATCAGCTGCATTGGAGGTTTAGAAGCAGGGTAAAACTTAAGCTTTCCCTGAAGACAACGTCTTCCTCCCTTTTCCCATTCCTTCTCTCTCTCTCTCTCGTATTTTTTTTTTTTTGTAAAGGTGCACATTATTGACCAATACACAGAATTTAAAAATATCTTAAATATATTTCTCAGAAAAAAAGATAGTGGAAAGAAATTTAATGATTTTTTTGTATTTATGTATCTAAAATACCACTTTCATAATTTATTCTAGTCAATCCTAAAATCAGTGCCCAATTTCAGGGAACAGCTTGAAAAAAGAAAACCTTTGGAACTTACTTTCAAAGAATGTCTTAAAATAATATCAAAATTGGGTGTACTTTGCTTTTTTTGAAATTATAACTTCACTGGTACTATTTACCAAAAGGAAGACAAGAGTCTAAATCTTGTATAGAGTATCTACTATTCTTTGACTTGATAAGTTCAGAAACTAAATTGTATTATAACCTAAAAGAACTAGATATGCATTTTTATCTACAGTTAATCTCAAGGCAACATAATAATATTCATTTTGTCGAGAGCATTTTAAGCATTTATAAAAAATATTGAGCAGTGCTTTTAAAATTCTCATGGGAACAATAAATCATAGTGAATTCATTTGTGGGGACATTAGTATCATTAAAGAACTGCAAAGATAGAATCTTCTATCTTGCAGAAGAGATAATGTGTGGAATAAAATAGATACCTGTCTTAATGAATGTTAGTCAAATTAGCTTTGTGTAATTATAAAAATCTTCTTATGTGTCTTTTTCCTTTGACCCTAGTTTTCTAGTACTACACACTTTCCTAAGTAGATAATCTTGCCTTCCTAATGATGAGAAGATTATTATGCACTTACATCATTCCTTTCATCTGAACATCTTAAAGTCAATCTAATTATCCCATTTTACAGATGGAGAATCAAACTTTTAAAGTTTAAATGACTTGCCCAAGATCAGAGAGTCAGTGACAGTCAGCTGAAGAATCAAGAATGTCTGGAAATTTGTTGCAGTCAGGTCCAAACACAAGACATTGCTATCATTCTGATAAGCTTGACTTTCATGTACTATACTTAATAGGGCAAAATGGCCCATTGTGCTAGATAAACTGCTGTGCATATATAATCAGTATTCATTCACAAGAATTGTTTGGTTGTCAGTGCAAAGCTATTCTGTTTACATTTGCTGGAACCACAGCTGTAACATATGTGTGAAACAGTTAAAGCTTGAATCAAGCTATATCTCAGAGGACTACAGCCCTAGTATTATTTAGGTGGACAGAAAAGTAGAGACAGGAACATAGTTTTTCAGGGCTGAAATGCACCCACTCTACCTCCTAGAAATTCTTTGTAATTTCAGGTTAAAGTGGGTTGCAATCTAATTGGCAACTGTGTTTTCCTTTCTTCTGCTAGGAGAATTCTCTACATGTTTATATCACTTCAGATCTATGGCCCTTTGGTGGCAGTTTATCCTATTCTTCATTAAATTTATTGTGAAATATTTGAATATTAATTTTAAATAACTAAAAATACACAATAGGTTGGGTAAAAATATTGATTATGCCAATAAAGGCCACATATAGGTACCACATAGGTACCTGGAACTCCGGGAGCTGGTGATGGACAGGGAGGCCTGGAGTGCTGCGATTCATGAGGTCACAAAGAGTTGGACACGACTGAGCAACTGAACTGAACTGAACTGAATTTTCAGTAATGTTATTATTAAATCCTAAAAGACTGCCAATTGTTCTTGATTCATATGCCATATTTCAGTTTATTTGTATTTCTGCTTTATTGTTGAAGGTTTCACAATAGGATGTAATGGGGTTAATGTGCCAATTATTTTTCTACTATCTTTCCACCCCTTACCTATCCTTCAATACTGCTATGTGATGCTGGGGCCAAGAGTTTGCAAATTGCATTTCTTCGATTTTATTATTAAGAGACAGAAAAGTGGAGGATCAAAAGGCAGAAAGAAAGAGAAACCATTGTTCTTCCTCTGTTTTCCTACTTTCCTCCCTCCTCTCTCTCTCTGTTTATTCTTGGTTGAATTTCATAATCTTAACTTTTGAGGCAGTGTCTCCTCTTCCCTGACCTCATCTGCAAGATGCTCTTGCACAAAGTGGCCATGATGGCAGGAATTCAGGATGTACATAGCAATGCTAACATAGAGTTTCTACTACTGATTTGGTTATGGTCCCTGTTCAAAGACTGACTAGCCCAACACCAAAAGTCAACATAGAGCCCTCTGTGTAGCCTCAATCCCAGAGGGATAAGTTTGCCTGATAGAAGTTGTTTCATTAGTTCTCTTTACATCCTGGAAATGGCCACACTTTGAATGTAACTTGAATAAAAACTTGTTCTGGGTGAGGATTTGCTTTTCTTGCCCACAATTTTGCTGATAGTCCATAATCTATTGAGTGTTGAAATGTCTTATTTACTATCATAATATCTCACCCTAAATTACTTCAGACTGAGGAATTTCTTTTATATTAAACTATAGCAGCAAGCTATAGAGAAAAAAAGAATGGAAAGAGGAGAGACAAAAGAATGCAAAGGAAGAATTTACCATAAAAAAATTCTATCAAAGTAAGGAGGAAATACTCATTACCATTACCATTCTCATTTATAGTATTTGTAAACTTCTTTTTTCCACTCCCCATATTTCTTTCGACCTTAGCAAGCAACTCAGCTGGTCATGGTCCCTTTACTGTTTGTTGACTCAAAACTTCATCTTTGAAAAATCTGTGCTATAAGTATTCCTACCTGTATTTCTACCTGTTATTGATGTTTTACATTAACTTTTATCATGGGACATTGGAGTGCTTACAGGTGCCCACAATGATTTGTATTCAGATATAGTCCTCCCTGTCTTCATTATTGTAGAAGCAACACAATTTACTGTTAATAGTCAGAACCAATAATCAAATTCAGTACACTAATAACCTTTTTGCCCTTGGTTCACTAATACCAAGAGCCTAAAGTTTCCTGTTTAATGGAACTGCAATTGTATTTCCTGGTGGAAATACACTACTCTTGGGAACTAAGACTTATAAACCAAATAGAGCTGTAAATTGCAAGAATGAAAATAATAGAATTCATTAGTAGATAATTAAGATTAATAGTGGAAAGAGTTACTCCCAATATTTATTCTTTGATTCCAGACATGTGAATCTTAGGTATGAGGGAAATTCATTCTTTGGCTACCGACACAGAGTGTAGACCACATCCTGGAGAACATTATCCTAGCTCTGCAAGGTGTTGTCATCTGTTTGGTGCTGTAACTAATTATTCATGTGGCCATTTTATCATTCTGTCAGGTTAGCTGCTTCAGGGCAATGGGAAATGTGGCAAGACCAGTAGATTCCTTGAACACAAGCCCATTGCCACACTTCATTTGCTATAAAATGAGTTCCCTGTAGAGAATCAGTGCTGAGTGGAATACCCAGATGGTGAATAAAGCATTCTGTAAGTCCACAGTGGTGATCTTGGCAAAAGCATTGTAGGCAGAGAAGGCAAATCTGTATCCACAGAAAGTATCTATTCCAGTGAGAACAAAGTTCTATCCCTTCTAGGAGGGAAGTGTTCAAATGTAATCAGCCAACAGTAGTAAGCAGCTTGAGGATCTCTAGCATGTGGAGACTGCTGCCATATGGGGTCTTAGGGTTGGTCTCTGCTGTTGGCCAGGTAGACACCTGGCAGTGGTTATAGCCTTGGTAATTGAAAGGTCATGTATCTGAGCTTATGTGTGGTGTCTCATCCACCCTTGTCACCGTGGGTTCTTTGTTCATAATCCTTTTGGGCAAAAACAAGGTCAGATGGGAAAGAAGGATGACTGATGGTCAAATAGCCTTTCCTCTGCTAAGGTTGCTTTTTGATGAGCCTTCAGGTGGGACATAAATATCTTTCCTCACTGTGACCAATCAGAGAAATCTATGATCATATCTCTCCCTCAGAATTCTTGTCACGTAATTTTCCAGTTGTGTTTCCTCTCAGTTTCTGAACACTCAGCCACTGCTCAAGAATCAGTGTAGAGCCATACTTCTTGCCATCTCTCCTTTCAAACAAACAACCAGGCATACTATTTGAAGTTCTGCTGATTGGTGAGTTTTCTTTCACCATTCTCCTACAAAGTATAGTGCTGTGATCATCCACTTTGAGGCAGTACCAGCGTATCATGCAGAGCCATCTGTAAACTAGGCCTGATATTTCTGTCTTTTGTCACTTGGTTATGTATACTTGTCCATAAAGTCAGAGTTAAGGTTGAAATAGAAGAAGGCATGTAGTAGGTAGGGACTGTGAAAATCCGAGCCGCTTGCTCATGTAGTTTTTTGTACTTTGGGGCTTTTTCTCAAAGCTCAGTCTTCTGTAGAACACTTCTATTTGGTGATAGGGTGCTTGCTCAGATAGCTGAGTTTGTAAGGGGAAACTCACAATGCTGAGTTTGTAAGACAACAAACTAGAGACAATGTTGAATCTGAAGGGAAACTCAGATTGCACTGTTCCTTGGTAGCCCACAGCCAAGTGTTGTTTTTACTAAATTTTAGTAGAAATCAGAAGCTGTTTCTCAAAGGAAAATAAGTGTGTGCATAGCATAACTTTGCTCTAAAATCCTAAATTTGGAACTGTGATCACCTGTAGGGGCATGCTGATGGCTGAATACCTTATCACTATCTGCCCCAGATATACTGTCAGATCTACTAGATTATAATGGGATTTAGGCTGTATATTGTCACCCTGCTTATTTAACTTATATGCAGAGTACATCATGAGAAACGCTGGGCTGGAAGAAACACAAGCTGGAATCAAGACTGCCAGGAGAAATATCAATAACCTCAGATATGCAGATGACACTACCCTTATGGCAGAAAGTGAAGAAGAACTAAAAAGCCTCTTGATGAAACTGAAAGTGGACAGTGAAAAAGTTGGCTTAAAGCTCAACATTCAGAAAACAAAGATCATGGCATCTGGTCCCACCACTTCATGGGAAATAGATGGGGAAACAGTGGAAACAGTGTCAGACTTTATTTTTCTGGGCTCCAAAATCACTGCAGATGGTGACTGCAGCCATGAAATTAAAAGACGCTTACTCCTTGGGAGGAAAGTTATGACCAACCTAGATAACATATTCAAAAGCAGAGACATTACTTTGCCACCAAAGTTCCTCTAGTCAAAGCTATGGTTTTTCCTGTGGTCATGTATGGATGTGAGAGTTGGACTGTAAGAAAGCTGAAGAATTGATGCTTTTGAACTGCGGTGTTGGAGAAGACTCTTGAGAGTCCCTTGGACTGCAAGGAGATCCAACTAGTCCATTCTGAAGGAGATCAGCCCTGGAATTTCTTTGGAAGGAATGATGCTAAATCTGAAACTCCAAACTACTTGGGCCACCTCATGCGAAGAGTTGACTCATTGGAAAAGACTCTGATGCTGGGAGGGATTGGGGGCAGGAGGAGAAGGGGACGACAGAGGATGAGATGGCTGGATGGCATCACTGACTCGATGGACATGAGTCTGAGTGAACTCTGGGAGTTGGTGATGGACAGGGAGGCCTGGTGTGCTGTGATTCACGGGGTCACAAAGAGTTGGACATGACTGAGAGACTGTAATGAACCAAAAAAGATCTAAACTAGCCTTACAGAAAGTCACATGGAAAAAGACAAAGAGAAAGAGAGAAAAAGGGTGAGAGATGTTAGTTTTCCATATATTTCAGAGTTCCAGACATGTAATGAATCCATCTTGGGAGGTCTTATCCCCAGCTATCAACTGACTGTAACCTCATAAGTGGCCTCAGCTAATACTATGTGGAACAGAAGAACTCCCCAGAGGAACCTTACCTAAATTCCTGATTTACAGAATTATGAGAAAATAAATGTCATTGTTTCAAGCTACTAAGTGATATTAGAAAACTAAAGACCTTTAGTTAAGCTGTTTTTGGCAGGTTGATGGATCTCATAGCCATATAACAAATCCTTCATAAAAAATGTTACTCATATGGTGTCCACCAAACCCTGGCTTCTCTTAATTAGTCTACTTATAAATAATCTCACCCGTTGTGCATTATGGGCTTCCCAGATTGTGCCAGTGGACAAGAACCCACCTGCTAATGCAGGAGGCGTAAGAGACACAGGTTCAATCCCTGGGTCAGGAAGATTCCCTGGAAAAGGAAATGGCAACCCACCCAGTATTCTTGCCTGGAAAATCCCATGGACAGAGGACCCTGGCACGCTACAGTCCAAAGGGTCACCAAGAGTCAGACATAACTAAATGTCTAAGCATGCGTGTATGCACACGTTCTGATTATATGTATCTTTTACTTTATTCCTTACAAGTGATGTTTAGGATATTTTCTATTATGAAATCTATTTCAGTGAATATTGAAACATGCACACATACATGTGTAAATATATAGATATGTGTCTTCATTTTCTATATCATCTCAGGACATATTTCAACACAGGACATTAGTGGATACATACATTTAAATGTTAACATCTGTTACCAAATTCCTTGTGCCAATATGCATCCCATGGAAATTTCTTGAAAATGGTTTTACCTTAGAGTAGGACATGTATTTAAAAGGCTACTAAAATGGAAGACTTTTTAAATCTTTTAAGAACTGAATTTTTTGCTCAGCTTCTTATTTTCTTTTAAATTAAGAATTTCTTTTAAATTTGGAAGACAATAAGTACTTTTATTCTCTGGTCTTGATATGTAGCTCTAACTAGAATAATCAGCATGTTTCAGACATTTGATTTTTTATATTTTTCTTTTTTGGCACTCTACAGGGATTAACAAAACTTTAAAAAAAAATATAATTGCTAAGTTTCTTTTCTGGGAGAAGGAATTATACTCTGATTTTCTGGTAAATACCTGAAGCTTATCCATCTATTCCACGTCATTTAATAATACTCGGAGGCACTCTTATCCATAGATATGATGGAATTGGATTTCTAAGTCAGCAATAGGCGACTTTTGAGATAAACTTCTTTCCCTAGAGATGAAACCTGAAAAAATGCTTACAATTGTGAAGGTATATACTTTTTATGAAAGAAAATAAGTGTATCCAGAAAATAAAACCAAAAAGAAGAAGTATCCTAAAACTGTCAAAAATGGGTAAGAAGATTAAGAAAAAAGTCACCTTTCAAACTAATTCACAGTGTTTGCATAATAAAAACAGTGAATTTACGTGAACTTGTACAGATGGAAGTGAGCATATTTTCTTGGACAAAGGTAAAGAAAAGTTTTTCAAATTCATGATTATTTGTATTTTTGACCAGTTCCTCTTGTTAAAATCTTTACTTTTTTCCTCCTCTTATGATTTCACAGAACTGAAATAATATTCTACAACCACTGGTCACTTATATAAGAGAGTTTTCGTTACTTTTAGCTTAAAAGAATCTTGTTTTAACAGCAATACTTTATATTGGCAAAAATGGATCCATCTTCCAGTGGTCTTGGCAAACTCTTAAAGTCTTAATTTCCTCAGCTTCTTCTTGCTGAGGCTCCATCTTCTGAGAATCCAAACATCTCTCTGTACACCAAGAAGAGATAACCAAGACTGGTACTCGAGTGGTGAGATCACATGGGGCCTCTATAATTGCCATTTCAGACAATGCTAATTATTTATTTAGATCAGTTTTCAGCTGTCCCTCAAAGTGGCACATGTTTTGAGGTACTTAAACCCAAGCACAGATGACTGCAAAATGCTTGGATGAGTACATAGAGAGAAAGAGGCAGAAAGCAAGACAACTGTGGCAAGGAGTATGTGGCTTCCTGTTTCTTTTCCCCTCTGTCATTATCCTTTTTGATTACTTGGCTTCCTGTCCTTCACATTGTCTCACTTCTCTTTCTCCCAATTTTATTTGAATCTCTAGTTTTCACTCTGTTTAAACTTTCAACTCCAGAGCTTATAAGAAATCAGTATTTACAACTCTACATTAATTTTTCTCAAGAGAGGAATCTGATTGGGCTGATTTCCAAAGTAGAAACTTCCCTGTTGCTGAAAGAATTCAATCAGAGACAGATTGGTCATCAGTCAATGTAGTAGAAAGAGTTCTAGCTTGGGCATAGAAGATGAACCAGATGACCCCTAATTCCTTTCAGCTCTAGGATTCAAGTAATATATCTTTGCTTAAAACCCTCTCCCTAGAAAATATCTTCCAAAGTAAACATCTATATTATTATTTTTTCTTCAATCTCTGTCAAAAAATTTGCTATTGTCATCATTGAAAAATGGGTGTAGAACATTCCAGTAAATTCAGTTCCTCAAAATGCCAGATGTTATAGTATTAATCATGTATAAATACACATATATACATAAATATATATGTATTTATGTATGTGTAGTCTGAGACATGCATGCTCAATGGTACTAGAAAAATTCTTTCAAAGAAAGAACTT
This sequence comes from Bos indicus, assembly GCF_029378745.1. Classification (NCBI taxonomy): domain Eukaryota; kingdom Metazoa; phylum Chordata; class Mammalia; order Artiodactyla; family Bovidae; genus Bos; species Bos indicus. The sequence goes on along the minus strand of NC_091762.1, from coordinate 62,274,966 downwards.
TTCCATGTGAAACATTTCATTATACATTAGTAAAATTCTACATGTAGTCCACATGTAATAATCTAAGCAATTTAGCACTCTCTCTTTGTGTGGCTGCTCTCATAAATTTGAGCTGGGTGCTTAGTCCATGTGGGTATCATCGCTAAGGAAACCATTCTCTTGGTATCCATGTGTGTTTAACAAGCTTTGTCTTGCTTTCATATCTGACTTACAGATACTATATATTTCAGATAGGACTGACATAATATATTAAAAAAAAGAACTCAAACCCCCAATATTTTCACTTTCAATTAACTCCCCTTTGAAATATAGACCAGTATAATAGTTTAAGCAAAAATTTAATGAGACTGCTTCTGTGTATCAAGCTTCTATCTCTTCACATACAATGAACACAAATTGATTAGACTTGATCTGTTTTATTTCAGAAAAAAGCAATTCTACTATTTTTATTCCATTTTCTGTCTCTAGAGGTAAATGAATGATATCAAGCAGCAGGTCATTTTCTCTGGGGAAAAAAAGAGCACCCTCTTTAGAGTATCACTTTCTTTCTTTCTAATCCAAGATTTTGGAAACTGCCTCTATAAAGCAGTAGCAGTAAAATATCTCTTCAAGAAGCTATTGTATCTCATGTTTTATTCTTATTTTTCACTGAGGGTTAATTCTTAAACAATAAATTACAGAGACCCTAAAAACTTCAAGTTGATTCATTTTGACAATCGTATATTTGATCATTGTAACTGGCACCCAAATAAGATACAGTAAATTTCCTTCATTCTAACATATTCCTTCATGACTGTCCTAAAGAGTTCATTCCTGTTATTCCTTTGGATTATATCACTGAAAATTAATTTTGCTTATTCTTAGACATCATATAAATTTAATCATTCAGTATGTATTATTCTACATCTGGTTTCTTTCACTCATATTTTTTAAAAACTTCTTATTTTATATTGTAGTATAGCTGATTCCAATATAAAATAAAAATTTGTTTTTTTAAAAAAAACCATCTATTGGAGTATAGCTGATTATCATAGAAAAAGCAAAAAAGCATACAAATCCCCCCCCCCCCCCCCCCCCGCCAAAAAAAAAATCTACTTCTGCTTCATTGCCTACAACAAAGCCTTTGACTGTGTGGATCACAACAAGCTGTGGAATATTCTTAATAAGATGGGAATACCAGACCACATTACCTGCCTCCTGAGAAAGCTGTATGCATGTCAAGAAGCAACAGTTAGAAACAGACATGGAAGAACAAACTGTTTCACAATTGGGAAAGGAGGATTATCATCCTGCTTATTTAATTTATAGGCAGAGTACATCATGCAAATTACCAGGCTGGATGAATCACAAGCTGGAATTAAGATTGTCAGGAGAAATGTCAACAACCTTAGATATGCAGATGATACCACTTAAATGGCATAAAGTGAAGAGGAGCTAAAGACCCTCTTGATGAAGGTGAAAGAGGAGAGTGAAAAGGCTGATTTAAAACTCAACATTCAAAAAACGAAGATCATGGGATCTGGTCCTATAACTTCATGGTAAGTAGATGGGAAAACGTGGAAACAGTGTCATATTTCATTTTCTTTGGCTCCAAAGTCAATGCAGATGGTGACTGCAGCCACAAAATTAAAAGTCACTTGCTCCTTGGAAGAATATCTATGGCAAACCTAGACAGTGTATTAAAAAGCAGAGACATCACTTTGCCAACAATGGTCTGTCTAGTCAAAGATAGGACTTTTCCAGTAGTCATGTATGGATGTGAGAGTTGGACTATAAAGAAAACTGAGTGCTGAAAAATTGATGCTTCTGAACTGTGGGGCTGGACAAGACACTCGAGAGTCCCTTGGACAGCAAGGAAATCAGCCCTGAATATTTATTGGAAGGACTGGTGGTGAATCTGGAGCTCCAATCCTTTGGCCACCTGATGTAAAGAGTCGACTCATTGGAAAAGGCTCTGATGCTAGAAAAGATTAAAGGCAAGAGGAGTAGGGGGCAACAGAGGATGAAACGTTTGGATGGCATCACTGACTTAATGGACCTGAGTTTGAGCAAACTCTGGGAGATAGTGAAGGGCAGAGAAGCCTGGCATGCTGCAGTTCATGAAGCTGTAAATGGTTGGATATGACCTGGTGACTGAACAACAATAGCTGATTGGCAATGTTGTGATAGTTTCAGGTCAACAGCAAAGGGACTCAACTGTACTTTTGCATGTGTCCATTCTCCCCCAGACTCTCCTTCTGTCCATGATGGGAGAGTCATCTATGTTGTTGTATATATCAATACTATATTGTTTTATATTGCTTAGTAATCTTCCACATGACAGAGTATTATCCACTTTTCCTGTAGATGGACATTTGGGTCTTTCTAGCTACTGATTATTCTGAACGAGGCTGCCATGGACATTCTTGCACAAATTTTTGGACTTATTATTTAATTTTTGGAGGGCATTAACATAGATGGCATCACTGACTCGATGGATGTGAGTCTGGGTGAACTCCGGGAGTTGGTGATGGACAGGGAGGGCTGGCGTGCTGCGATTCATGGTGTCGCAAAGAGTCTGACACGACTGAGCAACTGAACTGAACTGAATTGAACATAGAAGTTATTTTGTAGTTTATATATGAGTGTATACTTAATTTTATAAGGAACTGCCTAACAGCTCTCCAAGTGATTTTACCAAGCTTGACTTCCATGAGCAGTGTAGGGGAGTTTTAGTTGTTTCACATTCTCACCAGCCTTTGGTATTGCCAGCTTTTTTGACCTTTGCTTTTCTAACGAGTAAGCAATGGTTTCTCACTGTAATTTCAGTATATATTTTCCTTATAACAAATAATGTTGAGTAGCATTTTATTTGTTTTTTAATTATACATAAATCTATTGTAAAATATCTGTTTTTTTGCCTGTCTTTATTGCATTGTTTCTCTTTTGTTTTTGATTTAAAGTAATTGTCTTTATAGTTTTAAAATGAGTTCTTTTTTAGAAAAAAGTTCTATGTCATTTTCCTCCAAGCTAGGGCTTGATTATTAATTTTCATTATGGTGTCTCTACTGGTTAATTTTGTATGTCAACTTGAATAGATGATAGTCAATCACTAATCTAAGTGTTTATGTTTTGAATAAAAATATGTTCCTGTGTATCATTTCAGTTCAGTTCATTTGCTCAGTCGTGTCCGACTCTGCGACCCAATACATTGCAGCACGCCAGGCCTCCCAGTCCATCACCAACTCCCGGAGTTCACTCAAACTCATGTCCATCAAGTCCGTGATGCCATCCAGCCATCTCGTCCTCTGTTGTCCCCTTTTCCTCCTGCCCCCAATCCCTCCTAGCATCAGAGTCTTTTCCAATGAGTCAACTCTTCTCATGAGGTGGCCAAAGTACTGGAGTTTCAGCTTTAGCATATACCTGTGTGGTGATAAAAGTATATGGTAAACATCTACAATTAGTTGACTTTAAGTAAAGAAGACTATCCTGGATAATGTGGGTAGATCTCATCCAATCAGTTGAAGACTTTAAAAGAGAAAACTGAGATTTCCTGGAGAAGAAATTCTGCCTCAAGATTGCAACATAGAAACCTCACTTGAGTTTCCAGTTTGCCCTACAATTTTTTAAGGTTTTCTAAATTAAAAAATTTTTACAGTCAGTGCTTTTGTGACTTCTTTAACATATCTTTGCCTAACTCAGGTTTGTAAAAATATTCTTCTATATTTCTTCTAAATGATTATCATTCAAGCCCAGCAATGCTATTTAGGTTTTAGTCATGTATATATTCTATTAGATTTGTTTTTAAGTATTTGAATTTTTTATATTCCTGTTTTAATAGTCTTTGAAAAAAAGTTATTCCCTAATTTTCCATTACTAATATATGTAAATATAGTTCACTTATTATATATTAATCTTGTATTATAAGACCTTGCCAAATTTTGTATTAATTTTCTCTTATTGCTGAAACAAAATACACTTAGTGTCTGAAAACAATATAAATTTATTTTTTTAGCTTTGGGATTAGAGGTCTTAATATGGGCTGTCTGAGTTGCTTCTAGAAGCTCTAGGGGATGATCTTTTACTTTCCTTTTCTAGTTTGTAAAGGCCACCATTCTTTGATCTGTATTCCTTGGAAGCCCTATCTCCCATCTTAACACATTATTGACTGGGAGTCATATTGATACATCTTTTGTTACCTGAACATTATTGACCAGAGATATATCAATATGTTTTTAGAAAGTGATACAATTAACATCACTGTGAGAGGTTGTGAGAGCTTAAAATTGATCAAGGGTTCATTATACCATTATGACTGTTGTTAACATCCACATTTTGTTCCGTTCGTTTTTTGTTCCAATCTTGTGTATATGTTAAAACTGTAAAATTTTTAAAATTGATGCATCACAAACTTTGAGTGAACAATTTTTTGGTGAATTTTATGCAGATACTTTTCCTGATTGTCTGTGTGACATATATACTAGTGTCTCAGAAGATGATAGTTTTTCAGAATATAGCTCTGATTCAGACTCTGTGCGACCCCATAGACAGCAGCCCACCAGGCTCCTCCATCCCTGGGATTCTCCAGGCAAGAATACTGGAGTGGGTTGCCATCTCCTTCTCCAATGCATGAAAGTGAAAAGTGAAAGTGAAGTCATTCAGTCGTGTCCGACTCTTAGCGACCCCATGGACTGCAGCCTACCAGGCATCTCCATCCATCGGATTTTCCAGGCAAGAGTACTGGAGTGGAGTGCCATTGCCTTCTCCGGATTTTAGACCAACAAAGACAAAAGACTTTAGTGATTGATTCTAACAAGAAAAATGAAAAAAAAAAATGCTAGAGAATGATTTTTTTTTTGTCTACAAAAGAGTAGATTGAAGACAACACTTTGTAAAAGTTTAGAGACTTTATAGGTGTATCAAGTGTAACTATTGAATGTAACAACTGACAAAGTATTAGTGAAATAACAGAGTTAAATTGTGATGAGACAAAATAAAAATCAGAGATCACAGGCATTAGTTTCTGCAAAAATTCCCACGGAAATAATGAGTTAAAATCCAGAAACATAGCATCTTTCAATCTCTTTTTTCCCTCTGCTTTCTTCGAGTAATTTTGTATGACTTTGACCCTCTTCCTTTACTTATAGTCCCTTGTGATTATATTGCGGCCATAAAATAATCCAGGAAAATTTCCCCATCTCAAGATTTTTACTTAATCACACATGTAAATTTTTTTTTTTTTCCCCCACAAGGCAACATTCATGGGTTTTGTGTTTGTTGAGAATCGTTAGTCTCTACCATATTAGCTTTCTTCTTGTTTCTTGGTATGAAATGTATTTAGTTTCCTCCTTTGGTTGACCTATTTATTTTTTCTTTTTCTTTCAGAATTTTGATGGAGTCCATAAGTGTGATTTTCTTTAAATTTATCTGGCTTAGTGTTTACTTTGCTTTTTTGGACCCTAGAGTTGATGTCCTTAATTACTAAAAATTCTCAGTAATTTCTTTCTCAATCTAATATTCTTCTACTCCATTTTCTCTTTTCTTTTTAGCTAGGATTTCAATCATTCATATGTTAAATCATTTAATATTTTAATATTGTTCCATAGATCTTTTACACTTAGTTCTGCTTTTACATTTATAGTTTCCTTTTGCATTGCAGTTTGAATAATTTCTCCTGATGTTCAAGTTCACTGATTATTTTCACTGTTGTTTCTAGTCTTGTGTTCAGCCCACAAATGTTTCATTTATTTCTGATATGTGGCTGAGTCACTAAGTCGCGTCCAACTCTTGCAACCCATGGGCTGTAGCCTGCCTGGCTCCTCTCTCCATGGGATTTTCTAGGCAAGAATACAGAAGTGGTGTGGCATTTCCTTCTCCAAGGGATCTTCCTAACGCAGGGATTGGACCCATGTCTCTGGCACTGCAGGCAGATTCTTTACTGACTGAGTGACCAGAGAAGCCTTATTTCTGATAATGTCCTTTATGTTTCTATTTGATTCTTCTGTGTTGTTTTTTTTTTTTTCTCTCTGCTCAAAGCCCCAAATGTTTATGCTTATTGTCCACCTTTCCCCCGTTGTTCTTTAACATACTGAAATATAGAAACATAAGATTTAAAATCACCATTTCATAATTCCAACATCTGTTCTATTTCTAAATTTGCTTCTACTGTGTCCTCTGTTAATTGTAGGTGATGTTTTCTTGATTCGTGTCTCATGACTTTTAATTATGTGCTTCACGTTGCGTATAAAGGAATACTAGAGGCTGAAGTAAATAATGTCTATTTCCCAGAAAAAGACATGTTCCCTTCTGTCAGGCTGCTGTGTGTCCAGTATTTTCAATCTTAATCAAGTAACTGAGTTGGATTTAGGCTTTGCTACAACTTTAGTTAATAGCAAATCACCACTAGCTTCAACTGAGAAACTCCAGAGATTTCTTTATGCTTTAGAGGCCTCCTGCTAGCTTTTCAAATTGTGGGTGATCTCTGTCTCCTTTATATCCAGCTGCTTGTTTGTTGGTCACTGGTGAGTTCTTTCTTCCCTCCAGTTTTGCTCTTGGCTTTCTGTACCTTGGGAGTACTCTCTCTGCTCAGCTTTCCTGTACTAACCTCTGGACAACCTCTTCATTGCACTGGGTCAAAGTTCAAAGTGTCTTGGAGGAATTTTTTTTTTTTTTTGGTTCTTTGACCTTTTCATGTATCTTTTGCAGTCAGTGACTTCTCTTGATAAAGCTTCTGAGTGTGTCCCAGAGGGAAATCCCTCTGCTCTCCTCAGCAACCTTCACTGACTTACACTAGGGGAAGGCCCTACAGATTCCAAAGGGAAGTCTCTTTCAGAATTCTTGCCCTGCCCTAGCTTTTGGCATATTAGATCTTTGCGTTTGGAGAAATGTCTTGGGAAAGAGTTGGCAAGTAGATGCAGACTCACTCCTTGACTTTTAACAATTCTAATCCATCGCACCAGTCCACATGTGGTCACTGCAAGTTTGTAAAAAGTTTGGCTGAAAGCAGCTGTGCTTTTCTTCCAGAAAATTCTCCACTCAGTAGACTTTTTATTTTTCTTTCTTCAGCTTTCATATTGGTTTAAAATCTATGATTTTGTCATTTAACTGGCCTTTTGTTAGGTTGGAAAGATTGCACTCTATAACTTTCTATATCCTAACCTAAGTTGAAAGTTCTCTCTTGGTCCCTTTCTAATGTCATTTTAAAAGCAGAGTGGTTATTTGAGACTGTAAGCGACCATGACACTTACAGTATAATTTCATTCCTTCTTTCCATTTTTTAGCTGTAGATATGAAGAGTTTTCAAGTTCAAATAACAGATAACTAGGTGATTAGATGCTATCTGTAATTCATGTACATTTCTTCATGAATGTTCAGTACGTAAAAGTATGTTTCTGTATGGTACTACAAATAAAAAAATGTTCAAGATATAATAAATGCACCTAATGAGCATGAAATAATTCCTAAGAAAACAAAATAAGCTGTCATGATGTGTTTGTCCCCAGTGATTCTTATACATTATCAGATGTTGTCACCTCTGCTATAGTGCACAGCATATGAATAAGTTATTCTTGCTTGAGTAACTGCAACTACTTTTCTATAAACAGTCTCACTAGTGAAATAAGATGTCATAACAACTCCAGAATTTTCCTCTCTGAGGAACATCTTCTCAGATTAAGGAATTAAGGAAAACAGAGAACATAGGTTGAAGGTATATGAGTAATAAGAGCACTTAAAATCTGTGAATTTTTAGTGTAAACAAAAAAGGCAACCAAGCAATAGTGTTACAGATTGAAAAGTTAGAGAAACAGAAAGAAAGGTTGGGTCACAAACAGGCACTGTGCTAGCACATGGGAATCGAAAAAAGTGATATATATCAGGCTAAGTAAAAAGCTGCAGAGCTTTGCATACGTAGAACATGGGTCATTTGTCATGGGCAGAGTTTCTGGAAGATTGGATATGATCTAGTTCTAAGGAAAAGGGCTAAAATTTCCAACAGCAAATGGCATAAACCAGAGAGTAAAAACTATGTGTTTTCAATCAGAGAATATGTTCGAATCGAAAAATATGCTGAAGACCTTTAACTATAGCAATGTTAGCAAGGCCTCTACACTACTTAACACATAAAACAAATTATAATGATATCAATAAGATTACCCCACAAATAATGGTACTATATAAAAACACATAAAAACAAAATAGACATATAACCCAGACTTGGAGGATATACTGTTTGGTGACGAAGCTCAAGATACATGTCTTCTAGCCATTTGAGACTGAAGAAGAAAACAATAGACAAACTTCTTCCTTTACCCTGGGTACAGGGTTATAATGACCTCAACTAAGGAGTGGAAGGAGTCAAGGAGAGCAGGGTTATGATGGAACAACAAACCTCTTTTTGATAGCTTTTTTTTTTTTCCTAAAAATAAGAAGGAATGATTCTTTTATTGAAAACTGTAAACACACATACCCAGAAACCAATAGAACTATTTAAATGTGTGAACAGGAAGACTTTTATTTTCAAGGAATTATACAGTAAAAGACTGCATAATTACAAAGCACTACAAATCTATATAATTTACTGAGTATTTAATCTAATTTATTTCCTTCTCTGCCCTTTTCTGATTTGCTATTGGTGTAGAAAATTTAATGGTTTAAGATAAAGATATTTCAGGGCTTGTAGCAGAGAAAGCAAGCAAAAATAAATACACATGATAGTCACTTGCAAACACAGCTCAAAGATATTGCATAATAATTGTATTAATTTACATTTGTAGAGGATGTTAGAGTTTTGAGGAAAGCCATTCATAATGTAGCTCTTCCCTACCCCAGTTTGGAACAATATGAAAATAAATACAGAAATCAGTGAGGTGGAAGGAAAATTAAGTTTTGTTATTGATGAAAGCTAAATTGAGGACAAAGGATATATGTGTGGTCACAGTAGATTTGCTAATACTTTACCTTCTAATTAGAAAAACTTATTTCCCAGTCATGGAATGGGTGGATGGTTGCAGGCCTCTACCCACTGGGGCTTGCTCCTTAAGCTTACAACATAGAGTAGCAGAAAATAAACAAACAAACAAACTATATATATATATGTGTGTGTGTGTGTGTGTGTGTATCCCTTAAATGGCCACATTCAAAAACAAACAAACACACAAACAAAAGTATTGAGCAGAACATGGTCACTTCTTTCACTCAAAACCCAACTAGGTAAGTAGATGAGGGAGTGGAAGAGAAACTAGCAGTGTTATTATAGCCGAAATTCCTTCTCATGGAAATATGGAGGTTCACATGAACACAGGTCATTTAGCATTGAGTACATGAACAAAAATTTATCCTAAGTTAAACATGAAGAAATTGAGGTCAAAAGACACAAAATAATTGGTCAGATTAAAAGAGCTAGTAAGATATAAAACTTAGATTTAGGCAAAGGTACTCTCCTTCTATCTTTTGAAAAATAGTAGCTTTGACTTATCTACAAGAAGACTAATGTGTCCTGATGGCTCAAAGTACTGTTTACAAAATATTCTTAATTCTCAATTTTAAAAGTGATGCTTTGCTTCTATCTTCCAAACACTTTTTTTTTTTTTTTTGTCTTTTTGGGTGCCTTTTCAATTTATACTCTGCATCAAATGAGATGTAATATGAAAATCACAAATTGGAGAAAATTTGCCTTGAGTTATCTGATGCCAGTGAACAAAGAATCTTTGCCTATTTTGGTAACTCTGTCTAGTGAGGTCATGGGGTAATGGAGTAGAAAACAAATTCTTTGCAGGTTCCTTAGCTATTCCTATGTCAGTTAGATTAGCTATACTTTCATAAGCTTTTCCAGGCAGGGACCTGGGCCTCTTAAGAATTAATGGTGTTGGAGAGCAGATCACATGCATCCTGTGAGTAGTCTCTCAAAAGAGGAATGCATATTCTGAACTACTCTAGTTTATCCCTTTATCAATTTCACCATGAACTAAGTTCCACCTTTTCCTTGATAGAAATGAGTGAAAGATCCATGAAGGCCAGAAATTTTATAAGATGACTTTCTCAGCTAGGAAGGAATCATCAATTATGTCTGAGGAAGCATAGCTCTGATCACACAATGTACCTACACAAAATAAATTTCTGTAGGTTTTTATGTTTCAATGTATTGTCTTTTTTAATCTAGATTTCTCCCGGTCTGATTTCCCGGGTCTATATTACAAGGATCCATTGGTAAACTCAAGACTGTGTATCTCATTGTTCCTTAAACATTTTCTGTGTTTTCTCATTTATTGACTGTGCTTTATGCTTTCTTTCTTTCTTAATTTTTGGCTGTGCTGGGTCTTCATTGCTGCGCAGGCTTTTCTCCAGTTGCAGCACATGGGCGAGCAGGGTCCATTCTCTAGTTGCCTTGCACAGGCTTCTCATTGTGGTGACTTCTCTTGCTGTGGAGCATGGGCTCTAGGATGCACAGGCTTCAGTAATTGTAGCAGATGGTCTCGGTACTTGTGGCTCCCAGGCTCTAGAGCACAGGTTCAATAGTTGTGGTGCATGGGTTTAGTTGCTCTGCGGCATGTGGGATCTGCACTGGCAGGTAGATTCTTTACTGCTGAGCCACCAGGGAAGCCTCATGACTGCACTTTCATCAGCAAATATCTATAAGTATCCAACATGTGCCAGATACTGTTTTAGGCAATTGGGATATATCAGTGAACAAAACATACAAAAATATTTGCCATTGTGGGTTGTATTTCTTAGTAAGATATAGATAATAAGCAATACATATTTGAAAAAGTAAACTTACAGGATTTTGGAAGGTGATATGTGCCTTAAAAATAGAGCAGGGGAAGCAAACCTGGAGATATCAGGGGCAAGGCAGACAGGGGAAGACATTTTTTAAAGGGTGGTCAAGGTAAGATTCATTGAACACTTGGTATCTATTATTAGATTTCTAGGGCTTCTGCAATAAGTTACTACAAACAGGGTGGCTTGCAGCAACATACATTTGTTTTTCTCAGTTATGGAGGCCAGAAGCCCCATTCAAGGTGTTGTTGGGACTGCACTGCACTCCCTTTGAAGTGCCTAGTAGAAAATCCTGCCTTGCCTTTTTCAGCTTCTGGTGGCTCCTGACATTCATTGGCTTGGGAGTACATAACTTCAGTCTCTGTCACAGTCTCATATGACCATATGACATACTCCTCTGTGTGTTCTCCTTCCTTCTCTGTGTTTCTCCTCTGTGTATCTCTTACAAGGACACATCACTGGATTTAAGGAATAACCAAATAATCCAGGATTTTCTCATCTCAAGGACTTTAACATAATTATGTCTACAAAGATTCTTTTTTTCCCCAGTAAGTGTATATTAGTACTTCGGCCACCTGATGTGAAGAGCCAACTCACTGGAAATGACTCTGATGCTGGGAAAGACTGAAGGCAAAAGGAGAAGGGATGGCACAGGATAAGATGACTAGATAGCATCACCGACTCAATGGACATGAATTTGAGCAAACTCTGGGAGATAGTGGAGGACAGAGGAGCCTGGCATGCTGCAGTCCTTGGGGTTGCAAAGAGTTGGACAAGATTTAGCAACTGAGCAACAACAGCAATGCATTCATAGGTCCTAGGGGTAAGGATGTGGACATGTATTTTGAGGGGTCACTATTCAGCCCCCTAGAATATCTGAGGTAAGATCTGGAGCAAGTGAGAGAGTTAGCTATATGGTTATCTGGAAAAAGAATGATCCAGATAGAAGAACACTCAAGAGTAAAGGCTTTATTGTGTGAGTGTACCTGGAATGCCTGAAGAACAGCAAGGGGGCCAGTATAAGTGGAATATAGTAAGAATAAGCCAAGGTGACTAAGGTAAGGCAATCAGGGAGATAGGAGAAAAGGCTTCAATATCTTGAAAGTCAAGTGAAGAAAAAGTGTGAAGGAATAGCCAACTCTGTCTACTAACACTGACATGTGAACTAAGATAAAGTCTGATCAACTTGAAGGTCATGGGTGACCTTGATAAAAGCAGTTTAATGTAGGAACTAGAAACCCAATTGGAGAGAATTCAAGTTGTACTTGTTCGACAAAGCAAAACACAATGACCAGCTTCCCTGGTTTCACTACTCACACAGTAGTGTATCTAAATATTTTATCACTTATATTTCACACTGCATTGGAGTTATTTATGAGCTTATTTTATTTTCCTAAGCAGATTGTAAATTTATTATGAATATAGCTTACTTTAGATTCATTTCTGTATCCCTCATAGGACTAGGACTTAATATAATGACATGTACATATTAAATGCTTCTTCATTACTATTCACAGAGTAAATGAATGAACCCTAACTATAGTCATATTATCTGAATTTCTACCTTAAAAAAGAGTTATGTCTTCTTTATGTACAAACCATAGGAAATTTTTTAAAAAGAAAACTTTTGGACATATAAGCAAAAAAAAAAAACGGAGATCATTTTTGTTTCTCTTGGATTTTGTCTTAACTGAAGTCATGACACCAAGTCCATTCTTACTATTTTTAGTTCAGAGAGAAATAATGGCACATTCCCTGCATAGAATTATAATAATTAACTGATATTGCGCCTAACTGTAGCAGTCAAGAACCATTAGTTTATAGTACTATTACTTGCGGTTTGTTGTTGTGTGAAGGTAGAGTGTGATATGAAGGAAGTGATTGGAAGGGTGTTCACACAGGATAGTTCTAAACCCACAACAATCCAATCACTCTCTTCCAAGCTAGGACAGGCAAGACTATTTCTGGCAGATTCAATGAGCCATGTCTATGCCCCAAAGACAGAGAACTGGCAATATTCTCTGGGGATACTTAGCTGTTAAATCATAAAATATAAATTATTCTTGACCCTGAATCCTCAATCATCCTCAATAAAATAACTAACTCCTGTTTACTGTGTTAATTTTCCTAGTCTATCAGAACAAAAACATTTATTGACAAAGACAGTGCTTTTTATTTCTTTGCCCTTGTTTGTTTTATTATCTCACAGGCTAATCTTAAAGAGGGCTTCCCTGGTGGCTCAGACGGTGAAGAATCTGCCTGCAATGCAGGAGACCTGGGTTCAGTCCTTGGATTGGGAAGATCCCCTGGAGAAGGGAATGGTAACCCACTCCAGTATTCCTGCCTGGAGAGTTCAAGGACAGATCATGGGGTCGCAAAGTGTCGGACATGATTCAGCGACTAACATGAACACGAACCTTAAAGATGATACAGAGAAGATGGCAGGTATTTTCTTCTGTTGGTTTAATTTATATCTAAATAATGTCCTAAAACAAAGTCTTCCTCTACCTAGGGCAATAGTTGTGAACAAGTGTTCCTTCATGTTAGGATGTTTGCACTTTATTTGCATACCTGTTAACTTTGCATCACTCCTCCCTGTGTGCCTAAAATCTACTCTTCCTTGTTCAGGAAAAGCCCAGCCTACACTTCCATAATCCCTTTCCTTGCAGGATCCCAAGTTGAAGTTTGACAATGAGAGCCCAAGAAAAGGAGGGGCCATTACTTTTGGAAGATTGTGTTCATCAGATATGGTGGCTTCTCAGTATATTCCAGGGGCTCACTCCTTATGGTCAGGATGACCAGACCTACAGCCACAACAGCAAACTTCTCAAACTCCTTTACAAGCTCCTGTTTGTCCCATGGTAGTAGCAGCTTCTCAAATATCTCTGTGAGCTCCAGAGTCTCCACCCACAACAGTGCTTCAGATAAAAGTCCTGATGGACTGTTTCTTTACTCCTCCAGGCACTGGCTTCTAGAATTTTATGTCCCACATTTGGAAACAAAGAAAAAAAAAAAAAAAAGGAAACTCCACAGAACTGCAAAAGGCCAACACAGAGGCAGAGGTTTATAACAACAATAAAAAATATGATTAAAGAGTAATATGGAAACTTACATTACCATATGTGAAATAGAGAGCCAACAGAAATTTGCAGTATGTCTCAGGAGACTCAAACAGGAGCTCTGCATCATTCTAGAAGGGTGGGATAGGGAGGGAGATGGGAGGGAGTTTCAAAAGGGAGGGGTTATATGTATACTTATGGCTGACTCATGTTGAGGTTTTACAGAAAACAACAAAATGCTGTAAACCAATTATCCTTCAATAAAAAATAAATTAATAAAAAAATTTATATTATTTGCATCTTTTACATTAAGATTTTTTCTGTTCATATACCTGTAGTCTCTCTAATTTTCTCCCTCTTGTTGTTCTCGCTCTCTTTTCCTGACCAAAACACAGTCTGATATACTCATTCCATAAACATTTTCTTAGCATCTAAGATGTAACCTGTGGTGGCCTGGACTATGAGACTCAGAGCTAAAGACATGGTCCTGCCCTCAAAAAGTTGAAAATCTAGTGGGAAGATTGAAAAGTAAACACAAGGAAACGAAAATATGTAGGAAGTTTCGTGCAGACTGGGAAGGTTAGACAGTACACTTAGGAGGAGGGAATATCTATGCTAAAACCAGCTAGCTTTCTTATTACCCATTATTCCATTAGCAGAAATTTGCCTAAATTTTCCTCTACATTTTCAGAGTAAGCATTTTGAGATATCTTTCTAAATACAATTTACTTGATATGACTTAAATGTAAGCATAATAGTCCATAATAGCCCAAAATAGCACTTTTTCTTAAATCATTCCGACCACATTAGTACCTGAGCATTTAACTTACCTTTGAACAGAGATTTAAAGAATTCCTGCACAAAATGCCTAAGTGTTTCTTTGCTTTGTTGAATTTCCATCTAAAGAACCCCTGAACCAGGGCTGCTATAGAGTTCACTCAACGACTGAGCTCTCCCACCCAGGATTGTATCATCAGCATAAGGATGCACACAACACTCAGAACACTGCCTTGTCAGCTTATTTATAAAGATCATAAATAACAATGGTCCAAGAATTGATCCCTGAGGAACCCTCGTAATGACATCCATTAAATCTGACATGACACTGTTTAATAACACAAGTGGTGTGTACCCTTTTAAGTAGCTAGCACACCAATTAATTAAGGATCATGCCATACCTAGTCCATTCCACTTATCCAGCAAAGAAGTATGCACTACCAATTAGGAAATAAAATGATGTTTGAAGCAACACTAAGCTATTTGTCTGAAAGAAGATCTCTCGACTTGCACTGTAACCCTGCGATGGACACATCCTCTCCTTCAGTGAGCTGTGACTGTATTTTATTTTGCTATGGAAAGTGAGGCATGATTGTAACTTGGAAATGACCCTTGGACATCACATCTAGGATCTTCCCAGTGAAGGCATACTTAGACGTAATTGCAGTAGATGAAGCTTTGAAGTAATAATCTTGCATGCTTGCTTAAATAGTTAATAGAAAAATGCAGTTCATTGGTACTTCACAGGAACTCATTTCCACATCTTTACACCATTGAGTGAAATCTAAAATGCGGTCCTATGCCAAATTTTCTTGCCAATTTCTCCTCAGTTAAAGAGCTCTAAATAATTACTGGTAAAACAAATAAAGGGAAGAAACTATAGAAATTACATTGGCAGTATATAGTATTGGGGAAAGGGAGAAGGAAAGAGAAAATAATCTTTTTGCTTGTGTTCAGAAATAGGGAGTTTGATGGTGAGAATAAAGATCCTCTTATCTTGGAAGCTGTGGGAAAGAAAGAGAGGAGGGGAGGAACATGCTTTGGCATCTCCAGCCGCCCGAGATAATGATGATGATAATGCCACATGATTGTACTTAATGATGTTGAATCAATTTATGATGATGATGATGAGTTTTAACTTGAATCATGTAATGTTCCTTTATTAGGAGGAAGATAGACAGAAGGGCAGAGGAAAGAGAAGAGAAAGGAAAATGAAAAAGGAAGGCAAAGAAAGGAGAAACAAGGCAAGTAAAGAGGGGAGGAGAGGTGAATTCACTTAGTGTTTGCATTGTCAATACTGGTTAATTTAGTATTATGATCATCAGATTAGCATGATATTTTTTTCAAACCTCTGTGATGCCTTTAGTGAAGAAGATATTTTTCTAGAGAATGATTTTCATTACACTTATGAGTCAAAAAAATAGGAAAAATACAATTAATGTCTTTATCAACTTGCTTTTCTTTAGCTGAGTGTCCAGAAACAGGGTCAGACTAGAGAATAAAAAAGTTTGGCAGAAATATGGTCAAAATGTTCTCTTTCTTTCAGAGAAGGACACTGAACAAATGACTCTTTGCCCCCTAAGTCAATTCAAGCTTGGACAGAGTAAATCCCTTTTCTAATATCAGAAACTTTCCCATCCTTAGACACAGCTGCAGCTGCCTCTTTAGTGGAGGAGAAGGCTCTGTTGAGTGCTTGACATTTGGAATCTACTTATTTCCTCAAAAGCTTCAGCCTTTACAAATGGAAAAGTCATAAGTTTTCTATAATTACTATCCAGGGCAAGTGTGAATTGGCTATAGATTGCAAAGTTTCTTCTTCTGGATTTGGTTGATATTACAGGGATTTTTAAAAATAATAGCAAGGCCATTTGTGTGGAAGTATTCTCCACGTTAGGATTTCAAGAGGTTTTCGAACCTTAATTGTATAATTAGGGGCCTCACCCACCATTAAGAATACACCTAATTATCAAACTGCACTAGAGAATTAAGGATCGCTATCTTATAATTTCACATAAAGGAAAGCTGAGGTGCATAGAGGTTGAAAGATTGATATCAGATGTCTCAGCAAACTGCTCTGAAATTAAGGCCCCTGTTGGCCACTTGTGATAAATCTGAATTTACAGGAGACCTAAATGACTATGATATAGTTGCATATTTTAGATCAGTGCTACTCAAAGTATGGTCCATAGACCAGCAGCAACTATATCACCTGGAAGGCCCTACCCAGACCTGCTGAAATTATAACTTTGGGGAATGGAGCATAGTAATCTGTGTTAATGAAGCATCTCTGCAGGTGCTTCTGATGCTTACTAAATATTGAAAGGCTCCAGATCTATTTTAACACACTCACACACACACACACACACACGTCTCCCTTTCTTACTATGTTTTTCTTTGTGTGAATTGCAAATTTAACACTGTTCTTTACTTACTTATACTTAGGATTCAACTAGAGTCTGAATTATGTTAGTCTTTGGGAATTTCATGAAAACAACTTCAATAGAGCCCATTTTTAAGGAAATTATATCTGTTTCTGATGTTTTACAGCTGTGTGTGTGTGTGTGTGTGTGTGTGTGTGTGTGTGTGTGTGTATTTGCCCATTTCTACCCACAATCTTTCCTTTTATTCATTCGAGACAGGTACTCACTCTCAAAGGTGAGTTCAGTCTTGGTTTTTTCCCCTCATTGGAAATTTCTGATGATAAGCCTCCACATATTTAGCAAACTTCAGTCTGCCAATATCTTCATTGTCAACTGCCAGGCCACTTTTTTCTCTTTGATTTAGAAGAATAGGATGAGACCTTCCCAGTGACAGTTTACTTTCTTTCCAACACTGAAGTGCAGTGCTCACATATAACTGTCTTGCTTCTCTGTCCTCACCAGGAGAAGAAGACAGTAATGTGCCATCTTGCTGGTGCTAATCTTGGGATTAGCTAAAATTGAGATCATGCTTTATTAATGGTCACCAAACTCAATTGGTCTTGCTAGTGCTCCATAGCATTAGATACACCTCTTGCAAAGCCTCAGGAATATTTCCTTCTTTTTTCTTTGTCGCACTGATTTTCTAGTGTCTTTCTATTTTTTTAAACCATTCTTTCCAATAGTATTACTGAATGGATCTGATGCCCTCAGTGGCCAGCAAAAGAAATGAAAAAAAAAAAAAAAAATCACGCCAAGGCTTTTGTGGTGGGTTACCATCCTGTGAGGCCTGTGACCTTTCTTTGCCATTGTCAGGGTTGCTGTGGCACAGTAAGTCCCTCTTTAGAGATTTTCTTTAGTAGGTTTTCAAAGATTCACTCAGTAGACTGAAATTGTCCCTGCTCAATAGAAATTGATTGTGAACACTGATTCTGCGAGGCTAATACAGGAGAGGGACCCCCTGGTGGGAAAGTGATGTCCAACTGGGGGAGGCGTGTTTTCTGCTATGATATCTGATCGTTTTCCTTTCCCTTTTTGATTTCACAGAGGCAAATCTCTAGACTTGTAAGACTGCTTTTAAATTTCTCTGGGCGTGGGACCTTTATCAGTTGTTTCACCTTTGCCAGTTTTACATGTATTAGAGTTAACAGTTCTCTCTCCTGTTTTCAATTAGCTTTTCAAATGTCCTCTATTCTTTATTTGTTCCTTTGATTTGTGACAGGGAAACTATCAAGTAGTAAATATTTACATTCTCTTTCTCTTAAAAGACATAGGATCTAGAGAAAGATCCAATGTTTTGCTGAGTAGAGTATGAATTTGCTGAGCATGGATAAGAATTCATGTGAGAAAAGTCAAGTATGAGAAGTATGAGGTAGAAATAAAAAGATGTGAGGAGTGGATAGATAAACCTGGCGGTAGTCCAGGGGTCCAAGGAGAAGAGCGGGAGTGAAGTGGCTCTGGAAGGTGAAATGGGGGCAGGGAGGAGAAGGGTTGCTAAAAAAGTTTTGGTGGGGGAGTAAGAAGAGATATTTGCAAACAAGGAGAGATAAACATCAAAGAAAATGAGAAATGGTTCAAGGAGATGCTTAGGAAATCTTGCAATTGAACTTTACTATTCCCTACTCTGTTCTATGAAAATGTTCCTAAAATTTTAATTTGTACTTAAATGCTTTGGACTCAGGTAAGCCTATTTCTTAAAAAGAATAGTGAGACTTTTCTTATTTATATTTGATTTTAAAATTTCCCCTTTAATGGAAACATGTAATTTAAAATAAAAAAATAAGCTATACAAATTGAATGAAGTATATAGAAGAATGAAATATATATGAGATAGGTTTTAGTTGCTCGACTTACAAATGTGCGGTGAATTCCTTCTTATTTTACCTTCCTGATGTTTTTCCCAGGAGAATGTTTGTTTCTAGGACATACATACATTAGATTGAGAAACATATTCTTAACAAAAAACATTTAATATCCAAGTCCTACCTACACTAGCCAAATAATTGCAGGCTCCATGACTCAAAGGCAAGTATAACATCCTTTACGTCTACATGAATATGCAGACATAGGCGCTGGTGTAACATTTTCCCATGAAACCAATATGCAAGTGGACAGCCTATGAATATCTTCTAATGTTGATGTGAGCTCAGTTGCTTCAGTCATGTCTGACTCTTTGTGACCCTGTGGATTGTAGTCTTCCAGACTCCTCTGACCATCAAACTGCCCAGGCAAGAATACTGGAATGGGTTGCCATGCCCTTCTCCAGGGGATCTCCCAACCCGAGGACTGAACCCATGTCCCTTATGTCTCCTGCATGGGCAAGCAGGTTCTTTACCACTAGTGACACCTGGGAAGTCCCTATTAATGTTGATAAGAAATTATAATTTTACAGTGCATATGAAAGTTGCCAGAAGTAAAAATATGCTGCTGAAATAATTCCAATAGTGTAGTGAACACATTAAAATTTGGAAAGAGCAGGATGGATGAGAAGAACACTTGATTTCAAAATGACTTTTTATAGATTCACTCTTTTGTGTATAGGTAGTTGATGTGAAAAAAACACAATTTTGGTAAAATTGTTTATGTGAAATATCTAAACTATAGATGTTAAATTAATATCTAGCCTTGAACTTAGTTCCTAACCTATCATGCTGAAATATAGGGAATCCAGCAATTTTTTGGTCATTTTTGGCAAATATTGATGTAAATATTTTGAGATTATATTGATTAAGTTCTTTTCATTACAGACTATCCATACTGTTAAAATCAAATGGTTTGAAATAAATACTGATTTGCTCCTAATATTTTGATATGTTTTACTTGAACTAATTCTTGAGAGTTATATATCTTTATATAGGGCTATTAAAATTAATAATTTTCTTTTACTTGAACTCAGTGTCAAAGTGACTCTATGATACTTCTTTTTCAATCCTCTTACATTATCTTCCAGTACTTGCAGCCGATCTAGCACTGGTGGCAGCCAAAAGCAACATATATTGCTCTATTAGTCACTGCCCATCACTAACTGGAGATTCAGTGGACTAGGTTTAAGGCCCCAGGTCATCTAGAATCAAAAGGAAAGCAATGATATCATACGGATTGCTTCAAAATGCTAGAATTACTTTTGCTACATGCTGATGAAAAGAGCATTTTATTTCTTCAGGTCTGAAAGTTGTTTGCATTTTAGCTCTGCCCCTCCAGCTTCCTAAATAACCTTGTCAAAGTCATTTAACCTCTTAGTGTTTGTTTTCTCATCTGTAAAATGAGGATAATTATCCTTACCTATCTCATAGGGATGGTGTTCAGATTAACTAATTAATGATTAGAAACTGCTACAAAAGTGCTCAGTATTATCAAGGAAAACCTAAGTATTTTCTGTGCCTTTGGGTAAGAGTGCTACTTAGCAGAAATGACTCCCAAAAAGTGATCGGCTGATGAGCTGCCAGCTCCTTCCCTGAGGAAAGATGACTGGCCCTGGGACCTTGCCCTTCATTGCTATTTTGCTAGCTGAAGAGCACAGAGGCTGCCTACATAACAAAGAACACAGGGATCAATGATACATTCCCTGACGCTGACACATTTGAAGAGCTGCCAAGTGGTAGCAAGATGTGCCACTTAAATCTGAAGAAGCCATCTTTACCTACCTATTCAGAGTGCAAAAATCCCTGTGGGATGTAGTTATAATTATGGTTTGTAATATACCCTTATGCAAAATGAATCCAGCTGCACATTTTCTTTACAGGTTAAGGAATATTTGTTCTCATCTTCACATTTTACCTTTTGCCTGACAGACTCATGGTGTCCGGCAGACTCATCAAGCAATGGACATTGGGCTGCTGTCATTAAACTTTCTGTATAGGCATTGCAGGACAATGGACCTTGTTGTCTCTTTCACATCTTTCTGAATCTCTTGGCAGTTGAAAATAAGAAACACTCCTCAGGGCTTTACCTGGTACTCCTCTTGATCCATGGGTGTTTCTGGACTCCATATGTACCTTTTCTCCCCATTTTGATTGCCCTATTTGGAATTTCCCCTCTCTCCTGTTCGTTCACCACCATGCTGTTGTGAATGTTCTCTTTGTCCACAGTCTACTCTCTATATCACAACCAAATTGTCTTCTTAAAACACAAAACCTACTGTTTTTCTCTTTTACTTAAAGAGTAAAGTGCCTCTGAAGGGGCTCCCTTTACCTCTTGGGACACAGGCCAACTTACTCAGGATGACAACTGAAGTCTTTCACAAGTAGGTTACAATCTACCTTCCAGCTTCTTTTTTTACAACTCTAAAATTATCGGTCCTAGAACATTCCATTTGTGGGCGCAGCTCCACACAGCTAGTGGCATTTACTTAGTGCAAAATGTCCTTTTCTTCTGAGTTATACGCTCTTTGTCCATGAAGAATTTGTTCTAATGTCAGCTTTTCTCTGACAGCCTATTATCACTGTCACTTAAAAATTCATTTTTTCTTGCAAGATCCATTATACTTTTTAAGAGAAATTTCACTGGACTCCAACCCATGTCTTCTGTTCCCCTTAAAAGAACATGGTGCTGAGCCCTTTCCCTATGTCTCAACTTCCGTTTTTTTGTTTTTTTTTTTTTAATTTAATTTAATTTTTTTAAATTTTATTTTATTTTTAAACTTTACAATATTGTATTAATTTTGCCAAATATCGAAATGAATACGCCACAGGTATACCTGTGTTCCCCATCCTGAGCCCTCCTCCCTCCTCCCTCCCCATACCCTCCCTCTGGGTCGTCCCAGTGCACCAGCCCCAAGCATCCAGTATCGTGCATCGAACCTGGACTGGTGACTCGTTTCATACATGATATTATACATGTTTCAATGCTATTCTCCCAAATCTCCCCACCCTCTCCCTCTCCCACAGAGTCCATAAGACTGATCTATACATCAGTGTCTCTTTTGCTGTCTCGTACACAGGGTTATTGTATTGGTGTTTTATTAACTTATGGGTCAGGGATAATAAATCACCTGCTAAATGGGTTTAAGAGCAAACAAAATAAAACATGAAAATTATATGCAATATACTAAATGCAATACAGATGTAAGTTATTGCAATACTTATCACATTGTATTGGAGTTAGTTGTATAAATGTTTGCTTCCCTTGATGGATTATCTAATCACATGGAGAGAGGAAATTGTATTATAATTAAGCTTTGTATTCTCCAGTATCTATAAGCATGCCTGGGATAAAGTAGTTGCTTAATAAATATTGGTTGAATGTATGAGAGTAAGCAAGCAAGAAAGATTGCAAGGCACTCTATGTTAAAAAAGGAATATTGCCACATTTATTTAAATGATGTTCATTTTACCTTGCTGCATATCCAGAATAAAGAATGGATTTAAATTTTTTCTACACTGAGTCACTCTTGCAATTGTAATGTCAACCATTTTTGTGATTTCCTAATTTTCAGGATATAATTAACCTATAAAATTACTTGATTAACAAAACTATTCACATTGATAGAAAAATAAATATTCACTCATCATCAAATACAATCAACTGAGCGTCTGAACAATGCAGTGAATAAGATGTTTAGGTCTTATGAGAATTATTGATCATGTTCCAATTTCTAGTGGGTATATATACAAAAATCTTTTTGGCAACTATACTTTTCAAATTACCAGAAAGGATAAGGGAGAAAGTGACATCAAAATAGAAGCTTCCTTTTTTTCCTAGGTTCTGTTTACAAGCTTAGCCTTAATCATAGCATATAATGTATCAAATTTAGGTGGTAGCAAATGGAAAAATAATTAGAGAATTCCATGTGTGATACAGGTTGCTTCCCCATCTCCCCTGATTATCTTTTGTTTCTTTACTTGCAGTGTTAAACATTTGCTTATTGTTGATAAATATGATTAATATTTTTAACATCACTTTATATGAAAACTTGTTGCCTTTTAGACAATGGTGATTTATTTAATATAGCATGGAATTGATACAATTCCAGAAAACAGGTTTGGCACAAGAGAAAAAAGTTACTTGAAAATATGTTTCTTAAAACTTAAAGAATTATATTTTACATAATCCAAAATGCTACTGAGTTCATCATTTGTAGGGCTACTGACAAAGCATTTTTTAAAAGATGGAAGAGTAATTTAAACTTTTCATTAAAAGCCTTTTCAATCTCAACTGAATAAAGCCAGCTGTTCTTTTCACTTCCTCTTCTATAGCAGCACATCATAAACATTTAGACCAAAGCTCTGGACGACACCAAAACTGCTTATCCACAACTGCCTCCTTCCCAGAAGCTTGATAGAGGATGGGAGCTGGCAAAAGATAAAGACAAAATATCTTAATCAGAGCTCTGTCAGTTGCTTGATCTGAAGTTTACCACCTGTGAATAGCAAAGCAGTACTGTTTTAAAAGCAATGTTTACTGGGTGGAGAAAAAAAATCAACTTATGTAGCCATTGCTCTAGGATGCGTCCCTGTTCCTCTAGAACCTTCGGGAGTATCAAAAATTAAATCTAGAATTCACAATGACAACCCCAAAGAGGACAGCAAAAGTCCACTTGATATCATCTCTTATTACTACGCCTACTTTTGGCGGTTGCTTCCTTCTCTTTTCTCTGGCTTCTCTTTACCCATTAATTTTTCTAAATGAAAATTTTCTTTAAGGATCTACCACTGTTCCTTTTAGTGGACTCATCCTTTGCAAGCCTTCGACTATAATCCCTAAGGATGTGACTCAAAAGTGTTTTATTCTCTCATCCTGATTTTTCTTCTGCGTTGATGCCTTGTGTGATTCACTGTCTTTTGGATCTCTCTTCAGTGTCTCCTCTGGTCTAATCCATCTAGCACCCTGCTGTTCGATGTAATCATCCTGAAACATATCTCAGATAATGTCACTTCCCTGCTCAAAACCTCAAGGTCTCTTTATTGCTTAGAGAAGATCTAAACACTTAAGAGGGGATTCAGGATGCCAGCATGATTTGTCTTCTGGTTTTTCATCAAATCTTATTTTTCTCTCTTTTATATATCCTCCAGGACAGAGTTGTACAGAAGCAATATAATATGAGTCAGAAATACAACTTTGAATTATTCAGTAGCTACATTAAAAATAAAAATAAACAGATTAAAATATGTCATGAGCAATTAGATGTCTATAATTTACATTTATTTATATGCTTTAACTTACATTCATATATGTTTATGTTTGTTTATATTTAAAGGAAATTTATATTAAAAGTTATATTAAATACATAAGTGATACAAGTACTACAAATTATGCAGTCAATCTAAAAAATAAGTTAAATAATGTGGTAGCTAGCTTTCAGATGGCCCCCACTGATCTCTGCCAAGATCAATGACTTTTGATTATTCTTGTATAAGCCTCCCCACAGGGTATCAGTGTTGGTCGGTGCCAATAAAATATGGCACATGGTATGTCACTTTCCACGCTAGGTTATAAAAGGCCTGTGGCTTCTGCTTTGTTCTTTCTTACTATCATTCATTCTGGGAAAAGCCAGGTGCCTTGTGATGAGGACACTCAGGCAGGCTTGTGAAGTACATAGAAAGAGGCTGAGCTTTTTACCAACAGCATGAGAGAAACTAAGGCCTGCCAACAACCACAGAAGTGATTGCTCATGGGGCAGATTATCCAGTCATAATCAAACCTCAGATGACAGCAACCTCAGCTGAGGCCTTTACTCCAAATTCAAGAGAGACCTCAAGTTAGAACAGCCTAGCTAAACCACATCCATATTCTTGGCCCTCAGAGGCTATGTGAGATAATAAATGTTTGTTGTTTTAGGATCTAAAAGTTTGAAGTAATTTGTTATGTAGCAGTTTAAAGTTAATGCAGATTTACACACTTGCCAATTGGGTGCTGCTGTAACAAACCTCCACACATACAGTAGGGGCTTTGGAACAAAGCAGTAGGTAGAAACTGGAAGATCTTTACGGAGACTGTTGGTAAATGCTTTTGCTGTTGTTCAGTTACAAAGTTCTGTCTGACTCTTTGTGACCCCAGGGACTGCAGCACTCCAGGCTCCTCTGTCCTCCACTATCTCCTGGAGTTTGCTTACTTTCTTGCCCGTTAAATTGGTGATACTATCTAACCATCTCATCTTCTGCTGCCCCTGTCTCCTTTTGCCTTCAGTCTTTTCCAGCAAAAGTTTTTCCCAATGAGCTAGCTCTTCTCATCAGCTTGCCAAAGTATTGGAGCTTCAGCCTTAGCATCAGTTCTTCCAATGAATGTTCAGGGTTGATTTCCTTTAGGATTGACTGGTTTGATCTCCTTGAAGTCCAAGGGACTCTCAAGAGTCTTCTTCAGCACCACAATTTGAAAGTATAAATTCTTTGATGCTCAGCCTCTTTATGGTACAACTCTTAAATCCATACATAACTGCTGGAAAAATAGCCCCATAAAATCTGTTGTTAGAGACATGATATCTTTTGAGAAGCTGTGAATGAGGGCTTAAAAGAAATGGAGCAGAGTCTTTATTCAGTAAGGTCAGAAAGTTTAGTGATGTTGTTGCCCACAAGAACTTGAAAATTTAAAAAATCCACTCAGTGAACTCGGTGATCTAGCTAAGGAGATTTTCATGCAAAGTGGTAAAGATGCCAACTGAACTCTTCTTGATGCTTATGTTGAAGTGAAAAAGGAGAGAAATAAACTAAAAAAAAAAACAAACAAACAAACAAAAAACAAATAGAAAGCTAAGCAGGAAGGAAGAACTTGATGCTTTTAAAAATTCCTAGCCTTTTCAAATTGTGAATGATGCTAAAATTAAGAAATGCCTTGTGAGCAAAGATTATATCTACGATACTATCAAGAAAACCTGGTTCAAGAATGAAGTTGTGGGTGGAACCGTAAAATCTTTAAGACCTCAGAAAGATCATAGGTATTATCTCACAGTTCAAAATAGCTCAGTCATATAAAAATCCTTCTAAAAGGGTACAGTTCACAAAATCCCTTAAATAATAGGGCTTCTAGACATTTGAGGATCTTGTCCCTCAACCATCTCTTGGAGAAACTCAGGACTGAAAAGAACTTATTTTGAAGAGGATTATGGTTGTGACTTTTGAATCATCAAAAACCCACATAGTTTTAATGACAATTATATTCACAGAAACGGCTAGCTTGCCCCAAAAGGTAAAGAGAGAACATAAAATAAAAAGTGACCTTTAACCCCTAAAATTCTATAAGTAGGAATGAGGCTGAAAAAACTATACAGTTGCAAACACAGACTACTTTCTGGGAAAAAAGAAGGATGAGTCAGAAGGAAGAATCAAGAATCCAGGAAGTAGCACTAAAAGCCGTGGCGGATTATTCCTGGGAGGAAATGAGACCGGTGCAAGTGACAACCATTTGCCCGGTTCAATATCAGAAATGTAATGACCTTGTGCTTTTATCTTCTCCCATTTTAAACAGGAATGTCTGTGGTGGTTGCATTATGCTTTTCCCACATTTATGTTCTGTGATTTGCATCAGTAGAAATGTATTTCAAATTTTGAATTTTGATCCTTTTCCCACCTGGTACAATAGTCTCATGATGCTGTGCATGACAGCAAGCCATAGTTTCCAGTCAGCCACTCCATCACAAGAGTAAACATCTGATAAACTTACAACCACCTGTACCCAGTCAACCGTTTCCTTTTTCACATTCAGTACGCTTTTCAATAAATTAACTGTGATATTCAATATTTATTATAAAACAGGCTTTGGGTTAGATTTTGCTCAGCTGTAGGCTAATGTAAGTGTTCTGAGCACATTTAAGGTATACAAGGCTAAGCTGTGATATTCAGTAGGTTATTAGTGTTAATGCATTTTTGACTAATGTTATTTTCAATTTAAAATTGGTTTATTGGGATGTAATCCTGTCAGAAGTCAAAGAATATCTGTACTGGCTACCATATTAGACAGTGAAGCCCTAAAAGAAATATGTGTCTCCACATGAATTTAATACTCCCAGGATTTCACATTTCCAGATGTATTTTTTGTTTGTTTCCTCAAAATATGCTTTTATCCTTTCTCCATCTGGTGAATGTCTCCTCATTTTTGAGATGTCATCTTATTAACATTTCTATGATTTCTTCTATTATCCAACCATTAATAATTAATTATTACCTTTCACCCATTTCTTGGCATGGTTCTTATAGTTGGTCACATGTGTCTATTTCTTAGACTGTAAGAATCTTGAAAGCAAGGACAATATATATTTAAAAACTCTTTGCGTGTGTGCTTAGCTTACTGCTTAAAGCTTAGCATTCCATAAATATGTGGTATTACAGAATATTAATCAGAGTTTCCTGTGCTATACCATAGGTCCTTGTTGATTATCCATTTTAAATATAGCAGTGTGTACATGTGAGTCCCAAACCCCCAATCTATCCCTTCTCTCCCATCCCAATATTCTATAATAACCTAAATGGGGAAAGAATTTGAAAAAGAATAGATGCATGTATATGTTTAATCACATTACTGTATGCCTGAAACTAACACACTATTCTAAATCAACTATACTCCAATATAAAATGAGAATAATAAATAGTAGCATTAATACATAACAGTAGATGCTATATACCTACTTGGCAAAGATATTGTGGAAGGGGATTTTGCATTGCATGAAAAATTGACCTGCAATATCCCTAAAAATCATCAGTATCCTATAAAATGCATCATAGAGAGATGTAGTTCCTACCCGAGGGCATCTAATAACATGACATATTTCTCCCCCCAAATAACCATGTGCAGATTTGTTATGCAGAGCATAAATAATTGAGTAAAGAGGTTTTCCCATTACTCACGGCATATAGCCTCAGCAAAGAAAGTCCTGTTTCCTTCTGTCCCTAGGAAATGGCCTTTGTACCAGAATGAAAATTGTGCTTCAGGTCTTCTTGAGCTGAAAACTCTACTAAGTATTTTTAATATTTTATTGTATTGTAGATGCTTGAGGCAGAAATCAAAGAGCCCAAATCCTAGGTCCACAGAGAGTTACTTCTTTTCTTTGGCTTATGAGAAAAAGATCTAATTTTTATTTTCTGTGTGTGAATATTCTTCAATAAAGGGATGACTTATAAAAACAAGTTAAAGAGTTAAACAAGTTAAACACAATGTCAGATATTGCATGATTAAGCAGGATGTAGAACTTATAAGAATGTTACCAGGGAACCATCTATCAGTAAATAGATATCCTTTCCTATTTTAATTTTGCAGAGACAGGAAAGCAGATGGAGGCAGAGATATGAGTCTCATCCTGGTGAGTTATTGTTCCAAATAGTGGCATGAGAACGTTATCTGACCAATTTGAGTCATGAGCTTCCTCTTGACATAAAGTGATGACCCACATACTGAACTTTTGTCTCTCACCGCTCTTCTGAAACACACAGTTCACTTTCAACTCTAAGATGATAGTGCTCCCTCAGGAGTAGGGGGAGGAGGGCATCATCAAATGGACTGAGTTTCTTAGCAATTTTTACTAATAAATTACAGCTTTTAGATTTTCTTTCGTTTCTTTTTCCCTCCCTCCAAAGGAAGGATGCCAGAAGCACCATATCTTGCTCTTGTCTTGTTAGAGAATCACAGAAATATTAGCATCCTGAATGAGAAAGTCATGGAAGCCAGGGGCTGAAAACTCAGTGATCCATATGGTTTACAACATATACCCTTAGGCAGGGCTCCTGGGTTGTGGTTGTTTAAAAGAGAAAAGGAAACAAAGCCAAACCTGAAAATAACAAAGAGAGAGACTTTTCTTATGTGGGAAATCATTCTTTAGAACTGATATCCTTAGTCTGCTGTTCCTTTAAGCTTGTCACCCAATTACTTATGGAGAGAGTTTGCACAGACTCACATGAGTACCTCACAGGAAGGCAAACCGAGTTATTTCCATGTCCACCTCATATTAATTTGTACAAGGGAAATTGCAGTGGACTAATGGAGTACCTTCTTTCCATTTGTGGCTTCTCTGTCAGTTTTCAGCAGGGAAAGTGTACGACAGGAAATTTGCTTTGTGAAAACCACCTAAAACTCTTCAAAGTGCTCTTAACTCCTAGTGCTTAGAAAACTAAGGTTTCTTTCCCTTATAAATTCATGTTAACTTGTTTTTTTAATTTTATTTTTAAACTTTACAAATTGTATTAGTTTTGCCAAATATCAAAATGAATCCGCCACAGGTATACATGTGTTCCCCATGCTGAACCCTCCTCCCTCCCCATACCATCCCTCTGGGTCGTCCCAGTGCACTAGCCCCAAGCATCCAGTATCGTGCATCAAACCTGGACTGGCAACTCGTTTCATACATGATATTACACATGTTTCAATGCCATTCTCCCAAATCTTCCCACCCTCTCCCTCTCCCACAGAGTCCATAAGACTGTTCTATACATCAGTGTCTTTTGCTTTCTCATACACAGGGTTATTGTTAGCATCTTTCTAAATTCCATATATATGCATTAGTATACTGTATTGATGTTTTTCTTTCTGGCTTACTTCACTCTGTATAATAGGCTCCAGTTTCATCCACCTCATTAGAACTGATTCAAATGTATTCTTTTTAATGGCTGAGTAATACTCCATTGTGTATATGTACCACAGCTTTCTTATCCATTCATCTGCTGATGGGCATCTAGGTTGCTTCCATGTCCTGGCTATTATAAACAGTGCTGCCATGAACATTGGGATACATGTGTCTCTTTCCCTTCTGGTTTCCTCAGTGTGTATGCCCAGCACTGGGATTGCTGGATCATAAGGCAGTTCTATTTCCAGTTTTTTAAGGAATCTCCACACTGTTCTCCATAGTGGCTGTACTAGTTTGCATTCCCACCAACAGTGTAAGAGGATTCCCTCTTCTCCACACCCTCTCCAGCATTTATTGCTTGTAGACTTTTGGATCGCAGCCATTCTGACTGGTGTGAAATGGTACTTCATAGTGATTTTGATTTGCATTTCTCTGATAATGAGTGATGTTGAGCATCTTTTCATGTGTTTGTTAGCCATCTGTATGTCTTCTTTGGAGAAATGTCTATTTAGTTCTTTGGCCCATTTTTTGATTGGGTCATTTATTTTTCTGGAGTTGAGCTGTAGGAGTTGCTTGTATATTTTTGAGATTAGTTGTTTGTCAGTTGCTTCATTTGCTATTATTTTCTCCTATTCTGAAGGCTGCCTTTTCACCTTGCTAATAGTTTCCGTTGATGTGCAGAAGCTTTTAAGTTTAATTAGGTCCCATTTGTTCATTTTTGCTTTTATTTCCAATATTCTGGGAGGTGGGTCATAGAGGATCCTGCTGTGATGTATGTCAGAGAGTGTTTTGCCTATGTTCTCCTCTAGGACTTTTACAGTTTCTGGTCTTACGTTTAGATCTTTAATCCATTTTGAGTTTATTTTTGTGTATGGTGTTAGAAAGTGTTCTAGTTTCATTCTTTTACAAGTGGTTGACCAGATTTCCCAGCACCACTTGTTAAAGAGATTGTCTTTAATCCATTGTATATTCTTGCCTCCTTTGTCAAAGATAAGGTGTCCATGTGTGCATGGATTTATCTCTGGGCTTTCTATTTTGTTCCATTGATCTATATTTCTGTCTTTGTGCCAGTTCCATACTGTCTTGATAACTGTGGCTTTGTAGTGGAGCCTGAAGTCAGGTAGGTTGATTCCTCCAGTTCCATTCTTCTTTCTCAAGATCGCTTTGGCTATTCGAGGTTTTTTGTATTTCCATACAAATTGTTAAATTATTTGTTCTAGCTCTGTGAAGAATACCGTTGGTAGCTTGATAGGGGATTGCATTGAATCTATAAATTGCTTTGGGTAGTATACTCATTTTCACTATACTGATTCTTCCAACCCATGAACATGGTATATTTCTCCATCTATTAGTGTCCTCTTTGATTTCTTTCACCAGTGTTTTATAGTTTTCTATGTATAGGTCTTTAGTTTCTCTAGGTAGATATATTCCTAAGTATTTTATTCTTTCCGTTGCAATGGTGAATGGAATTGTTTCCTTAATTTCTCTTTCTGTTTTCTCATTATTAGGGTATAGGAATATAAGGGATTTCTGTGTGTTGATTTTATATCCTGCAACTTTACTATATTCATTGATTAGTTCTAGTAATTTTCTGGTGGAGTCTTTAGGGTTTTCTATGTAGAGGATCATGTCATCTGCAAATAGTGAGAGTTTTACTTCTTCTTTTCCAATTTGTATTCCTTTTATTTCTTTTTCTGCTCTGATTGCTGTGGCCAAAACTTCCAAAACTATGTTGAATAGTACTGGTGAAAGTGGGCACCCTTGTCTTGTTCCTGACTTTAGAGGAAATGCTTTCAATTTTTCACCATTGAGGATAATGTTTGCTGTGGGTTTGTCATATATAGCTTTTATTATGTTGAGGTATGTTCCTTCTATTCCTGCTTTCTGGAGAGTTCTTATCATAAATGGATGTTGAATTTTGTCAAAGGCTTTCTCTGCATCTATTGAGATAATCATATGGTTTTTATTTTTCAATTTGTTAATGTGGTGTATTACATTGATTGATTTGCGGATATTGAAGAATCCTTGCACCCCTGGGATAAAGCCCACTTGGTCATGGTGTATGATCTTTTTAATGTGTTGTTGGATTCTGATTGCTAGAATTTTGCTAAGGATTTTTGCATCTATGTTCATCAGTGATATTGGCCTGTAGTTTTCTTTTTTTGTGGGATCTTTGTCAGGTTTTGGTATTAGGTTGATGGTGGCTTCATAGAATGAGTTTGGAAGTTTACCTTCCTCTGCAATTTTCTGGAAGAGTTTGAGCAGGATAGGTGTTAGCTCTTCTCTAAATTTTTTGGTAGAATTCAGCTGTGAAGCCGTCTGGACCTGGGCTTTTGTTTGCTGGAAGATTTTTGATTACAGTTTCAATTTCCGTGCTTGTGATGGGTCTATTAAGATTTTCTATTTCTTCCTGGTCCAGTTTTGGAAAGTTGTACTTTTCCAAGAATTTGTCCATTTCTTCCACATTGTCCATTTTCTTGGCATGTAATTTTTGATAGTAGTCTCTTATGATCCTTTGTATTTCTGTGTTGTCTTTTGTGATCTCTCCATTTTCAATTCTAATTTTATTGATTTGATTTTTCTCCCTTTGTTCCTTGATGAGTCTGGCTAATGGTTTGTCAATTTTATTTATCCTTTCAAAGAACCAGCTTTTGGCTTTGTTGATTTTTGCTATGGTCTCTTTTGTTTCTTTTGCATTTATTTCTGCCCTAATTTTTAAGATTTCTTTCCTTCTACTAACCCTGGGGTTCTTCATTTCTTCCTTTTCTAATTGCTTTAGGTGTAGAGTTAGGTTATTTATTTGACTTTTTTCTTGTTTCTTGAGGTATGCCTGTATTGCTATAAACTTTCCCCTTAGGACTGCTTTTACAGTGTCCCATAGGTTTTGGGTTGTTGTGTTTTCATTTTCATTCATTTCTATGCAAATTTTGATTTCTTTTTTGATTTCTTCTGTGATTTGTTGGTTATTCAGCAGCGTGTTGTTCAGCCTCCATATATTGGAATTTTTAATAGTTTTTCTCCTGTAATTGAGATCTAATCTTACTGCATTGTGGTCAGAAAATATGCTTGGAATGATCTATTTTTTTGAACTTACCAAGGCTAGCTTTATGGCCCAGGATGTGATCTATCCTGGAGAATGTTCCATGTGTGCCTGAGAAAAAGGTGAAATTCATTGTTTTGCGATGAAATGTCCTATAGATATCAATTAGGTCTAACTGGTCTATTGTATCGTTTAAAGTTTGTGTTTCCTTGTTAATTTTCTGTTTAGTTGATCTATCCATAGGTGTGAGTGGGGTATTAAAGTCTCCTACTATTATTGTGTTATTGTTAATTTCTCCTTTCATACTTGTTAGCATTTGTCTTACGTACTGTGGTGCTCCCGTGTTGGGTGCATATATATTTATAATTGTTATATCTTCTTCTTGGATTGATCCTGGATCATTATGTAGTGACCATCTTTGTCTCTTTTCACAGCCTTTGTTTTAAAGTCTATTTTATCTGATATGAGTATTGTTACTCCTGCTTTCTTTTGGTCCCTATTTGCATGAAAAATCTTTTTCCAGCCCTTCACTTTCAGTCTGTATGTGTCCCTTGTTTTGAGGTGGGTCTCTTGTAGACAACATATGTAGGGGTCTTGTTTTTGTATCCATTCAGCCAGTCTTTGTCTTTTGGTTGGGGCATTCAACCCATTTACGTTTAAGGTAATTACTGACAAGTATGATCCTATTGCCATTTACTTTATTGTTTTGGGTTCGAATTTATACATGGTTTTTGTGTTTCCTGTCTAGAGAATATCTTTTAGTATTTGTTGGAGAGCTTGTTTGGTGGTGCAGAATTCTCTCAGCTTTTGCTTGTCTGAAAAGTTTTTGATTTCTCCATACTTGAATGAGATCCTTGCTGGGTACAATAATCTGGGCTGTAGGTTATTTTCTTTCATCATTTTAAGTATGTCTTGCCATTCCCTCCTTGCTTGAAGAGTTTCTATTGAAAGATCGGCTGTTATCCTTATGGGAATTCCCTTGTGTGTTATTTGTTGTTTTTCCCTTGCTGCTTTTAATATTTGTTCTTTGTTAATTTGATTAATATGTGTCTTGGGGTGTTTTGCCTTAGGTTTATCCTATTTGGGACTCTCTGGGTTTCTTGGACTTGGGTGATTATTTCCTTCCCCATTTCAGGGAATTTTTCAACTATTATCTCCTCAAGTATTTTTTCATGGTCTTTCTTTTTGTCTTCTTCTTCTGGGACCCCTATGATTCGAATGTTGTAGCCTTTAATATTGTCCTGGAGGTCTCTGAGATTGTCCTCATTTCTTTTAATTCATTTTTCTTTTATCCTCTCTGATTCATTTATTTCTGCCATTCTGTCTTCTAATTCACTAATCCTATCTTCTGCCTCTGTTATTCTACTATTTGTTGCCTCCAGAGTGTTTTTAATTTCATTTATTGCATTATTCATTATATATTGACTCTTTTTTATTTCTTCTAGGTCCTTGTTAAACCTTTCTTGCATCTTCTCAATCCTTGTCTCCAGGCTATTTATCTGTGATTCCATTTTGATTTCAAGATTTTGGATCAATTTCACTATCATTATTCAGAATTCTTTATCAGGTAGATTCCCTATCTCTTCCTCTTTTGTTTGGTTTGGTGGGCATTTATCCTGTTCCTTTATCTGCTGGCTATTCCTCTGTCTCTTCATCTTGTTTAAATTGCTGAGTTTGGGGTGTCCTTTCTGTATTCTGGCAGTTTGTGGAGTTCTATTTATTGTGGCATTTCCTCACTGTGTGTGGGTTTGTACAGGTGGCTTGTCAAGGTTTCCTGGTTAGGGAAGCTTGTGTTGGTGTTCTGGTGGGTGGAGCTGTATTTCTTCTCTCTGGAGTGCAATAAAGTGTCCAGTAATGAGTTATGAGATGTCTATGGTTTTGGGGTGACTTTGGGCAGCCTGTATCTTGAAGCTCAGGGCTGTGTTCCTTTGTTGCTGGAGAATTTGCTTGGTATGTCTTGCCCTGGAACTTGTTGGCCCTTGTGTGGTGCTTGGTTTCAGTGTCAGTATGGAGGCGTTGATGAGCTCCTGTCAATTAATGTTCCTTGGAGTCAGATGTTCCCTGGAGTCAGGGTTTGGATTTAAGCCTCCTGCTTCCAGTTATTGGTCTTATTTTTACAGTAGTTTCAAAGCTTCTCCTTCTATACAGCACCATTGATAAAACATCTATGTTAAAGATGAAAAGTTTCTCTATCGTGAGGGTCACCCAGAGAGGTTCACAGTGTTACATGGAGAAGAGAAGAGGGAGGAGGGAGTTAGAGGCGACCTGAATGAGATGAGGTGGAATCAATAGTGGAGAGAGTGGGCTAGCCAATAATCACTTCCTTATGTGCACTCCACAAATGGACCGCTCAAAGATGGTCACAGAGTTATACAGAGAAGAGAAGACAGAGGAAGGAGACAGAGGTGGCCAGAAGGATAAAAGGGGGCAATGAAAAGGAGGGAGACAGATCCAGCCAGTAATCAGTTCCCTAAGTGTTCTCCACCGTCTGGAACACACAGAAATTCACAGAGTTGGGTAGAGTAGAGAGGAGTTAGGGAGGAGACAAAGGCGACCTGGTGGAGTAAACCGAGAGTCCAAAGGGAGAGAGAGCAGTCAAGCCAGTAATCTCGCTCCCTAGTGAAAAATGGGTACTGAAGATTGGGTTCTTAAAGGTACAAAATTGGTAACAAATACATAAAAACAAAAATTAAAAATCTAGAGTAGAGTTTGGAATTTTAAAAATACAATGTTAAAGAAAAGAAGAAGGAAAAGAAAGAGAGAAAAAATGAACAAACAAAAACAAACAAGGTCGCGAAAATTATAAAGAAAATATTGGTACAAAATTGATAACTAATATCAAAAAGCAAAAGTTAAAAATCTAGAGTAGAGTTTGGAATTTTAAAAATACAATGTTAAAAAAAAGAAGAAGAAAAAGAGAAACAAACAAACAAACGAACAAAAACAATGTCGCAAAAATTATAAAGAAAATACAGGTACAAAATTGATATCAAATACCAAAAAGCATAAATTAAAAATCTAGAGTAGAGTTTGGAATTTCAGATATACAATGTTATATAAAAGAAGAAGAGAAAGAAACAGAGTAAAAAAAAAAAGTCACAGAAATTATAAAAAAACTATAGGTACAAAATTGATAACAAATACCAAAAAGCTATAATTAAAAATCTAGAGTAGAGTTTGGAATTTCAAAAATACAATGTTAAATTAAAAAAAAAAAAAAAAAAGGTCAAAAAATTATTTAAAAAATATATGTGAAGTTTGCTGAAGAAAAAAAAATAGGGTCTTTTTTTTGTATTTTGCAAAGTAATAGGTTATAAAAGTGAAAAAGAATAATAGAGGACTTAAAATTTTTTTAAAAAATTAAGAAAGAAAGAAAGAAAGAATGATTGTAAAAATAGTAAAAATATATCGAGGACTTTCTCTGGTTTTGTTGTGAGTATTGTGGGTTCAGCTCATTTTTGGCTAGTTCCTTGGTCCGACTTCTATTTCTCAAGATCTATAGGCCCCTTCCTATGTAGTCGGTAGTAACCACAGGGTTTTAATCTATTGCCTGTAGCTTCCAAGGTGGTTCCTCTGTTATAGCTTCTTCTGTTTGCTGGAGTCTTCAGTGTCTGGTTTCCACCCTGACACAAAGGGGTGGTGGAGGACACTTTTTAAAATTTTTTTAGGCTCACTTGTTCAGTCGCGCTGTGGGGAGGGAGGGAGGGATGCTGCAAACAAGTAACACTGGCGTGTGCTCGCAGTGCCTCAGCCACACTGGGTCTGCCCCCGCTCACGGCGCATGTAGCCTTCCTGCCCACACTGCTCAGGCTCTAGGTTGTTCTGCCGGGAACCATCCGCAGCCGGCCCTGGGCTGCCTGCACCTCCCAGGTCCAAGCCGCTCAGGTTCAGGCACTCGGGTAGTCTTCAGAGGCGCAGACTCAGTTGGGCCTGCGTTTTGTGCCCTTTCCAGGTCCGAGCAGCTCAGGTGACGAGGTATTTAGCAAGCGCGATTGCTGCGACTGTATCGCCTCCCCGCCGCTCGGTTATTTAGGTGTACAACTGGCGCACCTTCTCAGGGAGATGTTGACCGTTCAGACCCCCAAGAAGTTTTAGTTAGCAAAGAAGCCTGCTTACAGTTTTATAGATAATGTCTCTCTGGGGCTGCGATTGCCCCCTTCCGGGTCTGGCTGCATGTCACCAGAGGGGGAAGGTCTGCCGCTGACTATCTCTGTTCAGTCCTTTGTTCCGTGCGCGGGCCTGGTGGTGTCTTAGGTTAGGGCTGGCTTTTCACATGATAGATATCCCACAGTCTGGTTTGCTAGCCCAGATTATTTCGCTCAGATAGCGCTCAGGGTATTCAGGCCAGGTCCTTACTCTAAGCAATGCAGCCCGCGCCGCGCCACGCCTCCCTGCCCAGCCCCTGCTTGGTAATGGCGTGTGCAGGCGTCTGTGCTGCTTCTCCGCTGGGAGAGTTACCATAGGGCTCGCAATCTGCAAGTTTTAATTGTTTATTTATTTTTTCTCCCTGTTATGTTGCCCTCTGTGCTTCCAAAGTTCGGCACAGATTCAGCAGTGAGAAGGTTTCCTGATGTTTGGAAACTTCTCTCTTTTAAAGACTCCTTTCCCAGGACAGAACTCCATCCCTCCCTCTTTTGTCTCTTTTTTTGTCTTTTATATTTTTTCCTACCTCCTTTTGAAGACTTGGGTTGCTTTTCTGGGTGCCTGATGTCCTCTGCCGGTATTCAGAAGTTGTTTTGTGGAATTTACTCGGCTTTTAAATGCTCTTTTGATGAATTTGTGGGGGAGAAAGTGTTCTCCCCATCCTACTCCTCTGCCATCTTGGCTCCTCCCCCCCCCCCATTAACTTGTTTTTGAAGAAACTCAGGGTTTTATTCTTCTCTCACCCAAAGCTTACCATCAAGATAATATTGAATATAGTGGCCCACTTCAAAGTCTAAGTGAGATATAGATGATGACAGTATTAAATATTTGATAATTCCCTAAATGAAAACAATGAAGTTTTATGTCATTAGGATATGAATTTATATTTGAATACTGTTTAAATTTATGTGAGATGGAAAAATAATATTCTCAGATGTTGTATAAGGTAACAGACCTAGAACGCCTAGATTCAATTGTTTAGTCTCATGAATGTGATCAATTTATCTAAATCTATTTATAAAACTCATCGATGTATTTAGAGATACTCATATTTACTCTACTTATTTCTAAGACTCGACTTTATGTGATAACTTTGCTAAAACTATAAAGCTTGATAAGAAAGAAGATTAATTACACTATTGTTTTTACCCAGATCTCTGAAATTACATAAAATAAATTTGTCCTTCAGTTTCATAAGTGTCTTAAAAATGCCCTTTCATTTTTCTTTTCAAAGTAGATTTTTCTTCCATATATGATATTTCTTTAATCTAATGGAGAGTTAGTTTGAAAGACAAATTAAACCTTTGGAAGACAATCAATTAACATGTTAAGGAATAATCATGTATTTTCCAGTTAGTTATCTCCTGAGATTGAGGTGGCTTTTGTTAATCTTGAACCTAAAATAGATTAAATCAGGCTGACAGTTTATCAGGATCCTTCATATTCTCTATTAGATTTGTTTTAACATAATTTTAATCTACCAGATTGTTTGACCTTACACATCTTTTGGAATCAAATAGGTACTTTTCATCAAATATGATATTGGTAAACATTGGATTATTGAGAATGATAAAGAAACTCAACATGCCAAAGGGGAGTCCAAGTCTGACACACAGCATATCTGATCTTAAAGTTCTTAAAGTGGTTGCTGTAAAGATCTAAAGAAGCTTGTGATATCACATTGAGTCCCAGAAAGAATGGCAAAAAAATCCTGGCTAGTTCCTTTATATTCAGAAAGAATGATTGAATGTATTATTATGGTTTTTAAAAATGCAAGAAATTGTGCTTAGAGAACCATAAATATGGTCTTCCCTGGTGGCTCAGTGGTAGAGAATCCACCAGCCAAAGCAGGAGATGTGGGTTTGACCCCTAGTTGGGAAGATACCCTGGAGAAGGAAATGGCAATCTACTCCAGTATTCTTGCCTGGAAAATCCCATGGGCAGAGGAGGCTAGCGGGCTACAGTCCATGGGGTCGCAAAAGAGGCAGACATCACTGAGTGACTAAAACAACAAACAAACAGGCATAAATATAAGCTAGATATGTGTCAATTCTCACATATGAGAAGCAGAGGGAAAATCCACTGTCATGTAACTATAAAACTAAATCTGAGTCCTGGAAGTTATTTTTCAATATGTGTTTAAACTTATTAAGATGAAAAAAAACAGTTTTTTATCTCTGTGTTTTGATTTTCTAGCCTAAAGTGGCAAGTCTGATTTTTTTTTTTTTCGGAGCAAATTAATTTCTTAAACATTTTTCAAATGTCCTTTGTTGTTAATATCTTGATTATTGTTAGTATCTATTGTTAATACTTGTGTTAATAAGTGTTAATACTTGTTAATACTTGATTCCTCAATATGACACAAATCTCAGTTCTTCCCAATTCTCTTTCAATAAAACAATAGGATGGTCACCATTCTCTCTCCACAATGTTCCCACACATACCTGAAAAATTGAGAAAAGTCACATTGAACCATTTAGCTAGGGGCTGATTCCAGGCTCTGTAGTAAGCTTTGCCTCGTAATGTGTGAGTAGAAAGATCCTAGAAACACTACAGATGGATTAAAAATATAAGTGGGCAGCTGGATTGCTTGACCCTGGTGGTTTCAGCATCTGGTACACATCCAGGCACTGAAAACTGAGAATGGATACCCTCAATCTTATTCCCCATTTCAACACAAAGCAGGAAACACTGCTTACCACATTATATTATAAGGATTTTAGGATTTTGGTATATAATACACAAAAGAATCATTCTAAAGCACAGGAGAGAGCTAAGAGTTTGCCACAAAGTCTGCAAATCATTACAAATATAATATATATATATATATGTATATTTTAAATTAATTAATTTGACATTGTATGTTTTTAAGGGATGGTGAAAATGCCCTTCCCCTCCATGCTGGTTTCTTCTTTATGAATATTCTATTTTTCAAATTCTTTCCTGTAGTATTTACTGCATATATCTGAACTATGATTTGAGCTCTTACAGTAAGATTGGCTTCCAGGTTTTATAAAAGTTTCTCACTCATTTTTTCCTCCTATCTATACAACCATTTTAAAGTTCTTATTGGTGGGTAAGCAGTAATGAAAGAGAGCAAGCAAGTGACCTCTTGTATATTTCTGGAGAAGTAATTAGTGAGTTAGATACCCCAGAGACACAGGTGATATATTACAGCTTGCAGGTAGTTTGGCACTGTAGATATTACTCCACCCACACAACTCTAATCAACTTATATATTTTAAAGCAGAGGTAATGCAACAACAGCAGATGGAAGAAAATGTGTTTATAAACAATTTATGTGTACTTTCAGGTTTGACACAGAGAATCTATAGGAATTCATTACACAGTTAATATCACACTGACAACTGATGGTGGAAGTAGATAGATTTCAGTAAACCCTTTAATGTATATTTCAACAAACACTAATAAGGAACTCTAAGTTGGAGTTCACAATAAGAAAATAAATAAATAATGCAAACTAGGCATACTCACCCTTTACCTCTCGCTCAGGGTAGTCAGGCTTGACATTCTCTCCAGAGACATTAACTGTGGCATAAATGTGACTGGAAAACTAAACTGCAGAGCAGTGTTTTACTTAGAATAGTAAAGGTAGCAATGTTGAGTTCCATGCAAATGTTCCATTTCCTGTTGACAGTGTCCAGCTAAATATTTAATTGATCTCTAAATATATTCAGGTATTTTTGCACCACAGATTGAGAATTTAAAACGAGACTATATTGATTAAGGTAAAGCACTGAAATAAAAATTCTTCTATCCCTGTCATTACACTAAAGGGTTTGACTGTGTGGATCTAAACAAACTGTGCAAAACTCTTACCTGCCTTCTGAGAAACCCTTGAACAGGTCAAGAAGCAACAGTTAGAACTGGACATGGAACAATGAACTGGTCTCAAATTGGGAAAGGAGTACATCAAGGCTATATATTGTCACTCTGCTTATTTAATTTATATGCAGAGGACATTATGTGAAAGGCAGGGCTGGATGAATCACAAGCTGGAATCAAGATTACTGGGAGAAATATCAACAACCTCAGATATGCAGAAGATACCACTCTTATGGCAGAAAGTGAAGAGGACGTAAAGAGCCTCTTGAGGAAGGTGAAAGAGGAGAATGAAAAACCTGACTTAAAACTCAACATTCAAAAAATGAAGATAATGGCATGCAGTCCCATCACTTCATGGCAGCAAATAGATGGGGAAACAATGGAAACAGTGACAGACTTTATTTTCTTGGCTCCAAAATCACTGTAGATGGTGAGTACAGCCATGAAATTAAAAAATGTTTGCTTCTTGGAAGAAAAGCTCTGACAGACGGTGCATTAAAAAAGAAGAGACATCACTTTGCCAATAAAGGCCCATGTAGTCAAAACTATGGTTTTTCCAGTAGTCATGTACAGACCTGAACGCTGAAGAATTTATGCTTTCAAACTACGTTGGTGGAGGAGACTGTTGAGAGTCCCTTGGACAACAAGGAGATCAAACCAGTCAGTTCTGAAGAAAAGCAGCCCTGAATATTCATTGGAAGGACTGATGCTGAAATTGAAACTCCAGTAATTTGGCCACCTGATGCAAAGAGCCAACACATTGGAAAAGGCACCAATACTGGGAAAGATTCAGGGCAGAAGAAAAAGGGGACAACAGAGGATAAGATGGTTGGATGGCACCATTGACTCAATGGACATGAGTCTGAGCAAACTCATGGTGAAGATGGTGAAGGACAGGGAAGCCTGGCGTGCTGCAGTCCATGAACTAGCAAAGTCCATGAACTAGCAAAGTCCATGCTAGTCCATGAACTAGCACATGTGACTTAGTGATTGAACAGAAAGCCCTGTATGAGCTCTCATAAATATCTTGGTTGAAATCACTTAACGTTTCTGTATCTATAGTTCCAGAACAATCTCCAAACTATTAATTGGAAATGATGGACAGCATGTCTGACCTGGGTAGGGAACAGATATTGAGGTCCTATTCCAAAGAAATGTATTTTTTAACCTATAATGGGAATGGGTGGAGTGCTAATCCACTCCCTCACACCGTCTTATCAACTTTCTGGTCTCTAAAGAGTAAATGCAAATACCTAGTTTGAACCAATACCCATCCAAAGCCTGACTGATATCACTAGTAATAGCACTCTTGACTTTTTAGCTGAGATTTGGTGTCAGAATCCTTGTCAACATATTTCTTTAAGAAATCAGTCATTTCTAACTTTTAATTTTCTATTGGGGTACAGCTGACTAACTGTGGTGGTAGTTCTAGGTGAACAGTGAAGGGACTCAGCCATACGTATACTTCTATCCATTAAGGAGTCAGTCTTAATAGTTCAGAATCACCTCCTGAGATGAAATGTATTTCATCATTGCCATTTCAACTCTAAACAGACAAGTTAGAAAGCCATTCCTAACTCCTTTTAGATTGGTCTTAGATTCCTCCAATACATAAGAAAAGCTCATGTAGACTCTACCTTGATCTCTTGATAATAATAAACATATTCCTGTCTTTTTCTCTAGCAGAGGATAGAGTCTAGGCTATCTGTGCTTTGAATAGCCTCTTATTTCTCATTCAAAATTATTAGTACCAAAGAAGTAAGAAAAGCTAATGTTAAAGACCAAAACAGATCCCTTGCTTTAATTTCTGCTTGCCCTGATGTGTGTGTGAAAGTGTATGTTAGTCCCTCAGTAGTATTCAAGTCTTTGTGACCCTATGGACTACAGTCCACCAGGCACCTGTGTCCATGGGATTCTCCAGACAAGAATACTGGAGGGGGTAGCCATTCCCTTCTCCAAGGAATCTCACTTTAGCAAAATATTTCCATTATTTACCATATACTCAGTTCTCCAAAGTTCTACTCTTATTTCTTTTCTCTGGGAAAAAAATTAGCAAACAAAAGTTACCCATGTTTTGTGGGGGTGCAAAGGAGGGATTGAGGAATGGATGTATGAGGAGGATTGCTGTCCTCAGCTTAAATTCTATTCCCTCACCCATTAATTTATTCAGTAGCTATTTAGCAACTGTGATCTGCTAGCAATAGTGAGCCTAACAAGAACATGGAGTGAGCTGAATAAACTTGAAGAGTTTATGGTATAAAATGGAATGGAGATATTAATTAAATAATGGACAAATATGTACATGTAAACTGTGTTAAGCCTAAGAAAGAAAAGTAGAGTGACTTGGGAAAAGAGAGCAGAAAACTGTTGTAGTTGGTAAGAAGGAAAAGGCTTTTTTGGGGATGTAAGGTTTATGCTAAAATCGAAAGACTAAGTAGGATTTAATCAGATGGAGGGTAGATACCTGAGAAGCACGAAGAGCCTTCCAGGGAGAGGGAGTAATGTGTACTAAGTCCATGGGGCAAGAAACTATATGTCAACTTTGAAGAACTCAGTGCAAATGGGGAGAAGAGGGAGTTAATCCCAGTAAGTTGTGGAAGAGCAGAGCCTTGGTAGAGAGTATGGGGACTTGTGAACCCTGCTGATGGATGCAGTTCAAGGGTTTTAAGCAAAGATATCACACCATGGTTTTGTTTGTTTTTATTTGAGATCACTCCAGTTTGGAGAATGCAATGGGAAAGAACCAGAGTGGTTATTAACAGAAAATTTAAGAGGCTATTTAGCACTTGTATAAGTGTGACATCATGACAGCTTGGACAGAGGTGATGGCAATAGAGATGAAAATAAGTGGAGAGATTAAAGAAGTATTTAGAAAGAAAAATAAGCAATGCTATAAGGCAGTGGAGTTGAGGGAATAATTGGAGAAATAGGAGTTAATAATGATTTAAAAATACTAGTTTGCACCAGTGGATTGAGTATTTTGCTGTTTACTAAAACAGGACACCGAAGAATTGATGCTTTTGAACTGTGGTGTTGAAGACTCTTGAGAGTCCCTTGGCCTGCAAGGAGATCCAATCAGTCCATTCTAAAGGAGATCAGCCCTGGGATATCTTTGGAAGGAATGATGCTAAAGCTGAAACTCCAGTACTTTGGCTACCTCATGCGAAGAGTTGACTCATTGGAAAAGACTCTGATGCTGGGAGAGATTGGGGGAAGGAGGAAAAGGGGACGACAGAGGATGAGATGGCTGGATAGCATCACTGACTCGATGGACGTGAGTCTGAGTGAACTCTGGAGTTGGTGATGGACTGGGAGGCCTGGCGTGCTGGGATTCATGGGGTTGCAAAGACTTGGACACGACTGAGTGACTGAACTGAAGTGAACAGAACTGAAAACAGGACACACTGAGGAATGACCAGATTTTGAGGATTTAGGGTTTGAGTTTTGTATAATTGATTTACCAGTGCATTTTTCAAATAGAGTTGGCATATAGGCAGTTGAATATACTGATCTGAGTCACTGCAGGGTGAAAATGCAAATATGAGACCATCCACATCGATTCATTTCCTGATTACTTTCATAAAGTCATTCAATACAATTAAGACTTTTTGTTTAACTTATCACACATAGGCCCAGTGTCTGTACTACAAACAAAGTTTATATTTTGTAGAGATGGGTTGTTTTCTAAATTACAAGGTATGTATGGTGGTGGTGGGGATTTCCTGACACCCGT
Organism: Bos indicus; assembly: GCF_029378745.1. Taxonomy (NCBI): domain Eukaryota; kingdom Metazoa; phylum Chordata; class Mammalia; order Artiodactyla; family Bovidae; genus Bos; species Bos indicus. The sequence continues at coordinate 62,230,712 of NC_091762.1, read as the reverse complement.
TGAGCAAATACCATATGCCAAGTACTGGACTAGGTTCTTACATACATGATTTCACTTAATTAATCTCATTCCCTAGGAAATATGGGAGAAGGCAATGGCACCCCACTCCAGTACTGTTGCCTGGAAAATCCCATGGATGGAGGAGCCTGGTGGGCTGCAGTCCATGGGGTCGCTAAGAGTCAGACACGACTGAGGGACTTCATTTTCACTTTCCACTTTCATGCATTGGAGAAGGAAATGGCAACCCACTCCAGTGTTCTTGCCTGGAGAATCCCATGGACGGAGAAGCCTGGTAGGCTGCAGTCCATGGGGTCACACAGAGTCGGACACAACTGAAGCGACTTAGCAGCAGGAAATATGCACAATTACAAAGGGGAGAAAATTGAGGTTTGGAAAAACTGAAAGAACTAAATCAAGATCCTTCAACAATTAGAGTATGAGTCTGAGGACCCTTGTTCTTTCCACTGTGACATGTTCTTTCTCACAAGTTTCAAAATAAAGTATATGATTGTATGACACCATATGTAATATCCAAGGGCTTTCCAGGTGACTTAGTGAGTAAAAAAATCCATCTAAAATTTAGGAGACACAGGAGATGCAGTTCCAATCCCTGTGTCAGGAAGATCCCCTGGAGGAGGGCATGGCAACGCACTACAGTATTCTTACCTGGAGAATCCCATGGACAGAGAAGCCTAAATGCAATGTATCTGATATTATCTTTTTTCTTCCACTTAGAATATGATTTAACATTGAATCATATTTTAAAGAAACTTTATACTAGGTAATATTTATCAATTTAAAAATATTTAACAGTTGTTTAAGAAGCTTTCATTGAACATTCAATATAGGCTAAGAAACTGTATTACTAGTGTTGTAAGAATACAAATATGAAAAAGTGAAACCCCATACTTTTAGTTCAATCCTAATTTAGTAGGAAGGGTAGGGAAATACAATCATGATATTTATTAATGGCTGGCTCTGTGGCAACCATTGTGCTAATTATTTTACATGGTTTCTCTCAATCCATATTATATGATTATGAGCTAAGTAGATATTATGTTTCTGTGTTACAGATGAGGAAAATTAGGTTCAATCCCATCCAGTAATTAGCAGAGATAAATTTTGAATTGATTTCTCTTAAGTTTATATCCCAAATTTGTGATTAGATTATTCTCTCTCTCTCTCTCAGACTAACAGTTGTACAGATCATGTAATGCGTTATTCTGGTTTCCTATATCATGTACAAAGGGAAAAAGGAGTATTCATGCTAATGATAATTTCAGAAAGACAGAAATACTGACTTTTGTTTTTATAAATGCTTTAAATTTTACTTTTATTAAGAGAAGAAAATGCGTATGTTTACTAAATGTTAACAATAAAATCTTATAGACTTTCCATGAGACTGAGAATTGAAAACCATTTGTAGGGAAATGGTGCATTTTAAATGTCCTTATTAGTTTAGAACCTAAGGCAGTGTCATATATTGCCTTCCATATGAGGACCACAATTTATTTTATAGGCCTTTTGCCATGTTCAATTTTAACTTAGTATTACAGACTTTAGAAGTATTTTATTTTTATTTTTCCTTGGAACTGGATGTTGTCAAAGCACATATCAAATTAAAAAAATTTTTTTTCTGTTTATTTGAGGGGTGGTTAATTTGAAACAAAAGATATTTCAATTTAAATAGCATACTCTGAAGTAACTATTGTTTCATTTGGACTGTCAGTTAAAAGGAAAATAAAAAGCTCTCTTAATATATAGGTGTATCACCTGGTTACATTGAATTTCTATTTTAAAATAGAAAGGAAAATGTGAGTAAAGGAGGCCAAGGTTCCTAAATAGCTTACAGATATGGTTTTCATATTTATAAAGTTTAATATTAAGGCTTCATGAAATCTAGCATGTTTATACTGTCTACTCACTTATGGTGAGTTTCTAGTTGGCCATAACTATCTTTAGAGCCAAAAGAACATATATTTGAAAAAGAAAGTAAAAAAGAATAAACAAAAATGTAGCTTTCTACTATTCTCTAATATTATGAATCCTATGGATTAACCTGTAGATGTGTCACATTATTTAAAACAATTTCATGTTACAAAAAAACTGCATTTATATATTGTATGCTTGTGCTTTGATACCCTTTGTTGTTTTTCAGTCACTCAATTGTGTCCAACTCTTTGCGAACCCATGGACTGCAGCATGCCAGGCATCCCTGTCCTTCACCATATCCCAGAGGTTGCTCAAACTCATGTCCATTGAGTTGGTGATGCCATCCAGACATCTTGGCCTGTCATCTCCTTCCTCTCCTGCCTTCAACCTTTCCCAGCATCAGAGTCTTTTCCAATCAGTTGGCTATTTGCATCAGGTGGCCAAAGTTTTGGAGCTTCAGCTTCAGTATCAGCCCTTCCAATGAATATTCAGGATTGATTTCCTTTAGGATTCACTGGTTTGATCTCCTTGCAGTCAAAGGCTCTCAAGAATCTTCTCCAACACCACAGTTCAAAAGCATCAATTCTTCAGCTCTCAGCATTATTTATGATCCAACTCTCACATCCATACATGACTACTAGAAAAGCCATAGCTTTGACTATATGGACATTTGTCAGCAAACTAATGCCTTTGTGTTTTAATATGCTGTCTTGATTTGTCATAACTTTTCTTCCAAGGAGCAAGTGTCTTTTAATTCCATGGCTGCAGTGATTTTGGAGCCCAAGAAAAAAAATCTGTCACGGTTTCTATTGTTTCTCCCATCTCTTTACCATGAAGTGATGAGACCAGATGTCATGATCTTTGTTTTTTTAGAATGTTGAGTTTTTAGCCAACCTTTTCAGCTCTCCTCTTTCACCTTCATCAAGGGGCTCTTTAGTTCTTCACTTTCTACCATAAGGGTGATGTCATCTGCATGTCTGAGGTTATTGATATTTCTCCCAGCAATCCTAATTCCACCTTCTGCTTCATCCAGCCTGGCATTTCTCATGATGTACTCTGCATATAAGTTAAATAAACAAGGTGACAATATACAGCCTTGATGTACTCCTTTCCCAATTTTGAACCAGTCTGTTGTTCCATGTCCAGTTCTAACTGTTGCTTCTTGACTTGCATACAGGTTTTGCAGGAGGCAAGTAAGGTGGTCTGGTATTCCCATCTCTTGAAGAATTTTCCACAATTTTCTGTGATCCACACAGTCAAAAGCTTTGGTGTAGTCAATGAAGCAGAAGTAGATATTCTTCTGGAATTTCTTGCTTTTTCTGTGATCCCATAGATGTTGGCAATTTGATCTCTGGTTCCTCTGCCTTTTCTAAATCCACATTGAACATCTGGAAATTCTTTGTTCATGTACTGTGGAAGCCTAGCTTGGAGAATTTTGAGGATTACTTTGCTAGCATGTGAAATGAGTGCAACCCTACCAGGTACCAGAAAACATGCATGCTTACAAATATGATGTCATACAATCTGTCTTCAAGAAGATCACAATCTCTTGATGGAGACAAATAAACAAACAAAAGAACAAAAAACACACTCTAGTTCTGAAAATTAAACAACTATTGAAATGGAATTACTTAGTTTTGTATTATATAAGAAAAGTGACATACTTAAAAGTAAAGGGAATAGAAGTGAAGAAAGGGAGCAAGTAAGGAAGTGAGATAAGTACAGTGGAGACTGGAGGGAAGGAAGGAAGGAAGAAAGAAAGGAAGGCAGTAAGGAAGATAATAAGGAAAGAAAGAGACATCTATAGAAGCTAAAGTGTTAATCCTATCCCTCACTTCTCAAAATAGTTGTCTACATTCACTCATGTTCATGTCTGTTTGTATATCTATGTATGAGTTTATTTGGGGTGCATACACAAAAAATTAATTAACATGATTTTAATATATATGCAGGCTAGATTTAACTACCACTGGGTTATTTCCCAAAATGACTGCATGAGTTTACAATCTCAACAGCAGCAGAAAAGTTCATATTTCCCCATTCTCACCAGCATTTGCTATCTTAATTATTATTTAATTTTATTGTGGTTATTTATTGTGCAGTTGCACTCATCTCACACGCTAGTAAAGTAATGCTCAAAATTTTCAAAGCCAGACTTCAACAGTATGTGAACTGTGAACTTCCAGATGCTCAAGTTGGATTTAGAAAAGGAAGAGGACTCAGAGATCAAATCACCAACATCACTTGGATCATCAAAAAAGCAAGAGAGTTCCAGAAAAACATCTACTTCTGCTTTACAGATTATGCCAAAGCCTTTGACTGTGTGGATCACAATAAATTGTGGAAAATTCTTGAAGAGATGGGAATACCAGACGACCTGACCTACCTCTTGAGAAATCTGTATGCAGGTCAGGAAGCAAAAGTTAGAACTGGATATGCAACAATAGGCTGGTTTCAAACAGAAAAAGGAATACATCAAGGTTGTATATTGTCACCCTGCTTATTTAACTTATATGCAGAGTACATCATGAAAAATGCTGGGGTGGATGAACCACAAGCTGGAATTAGGATGGCTGGGAGAAATATCAATAACCTCAGATATGAGGATGACACCACCCTTATAGCAGAAAACTAAAGAGCCTCTTGATGAAAGTGAAAGAGGAGAGTGAAAAGTTGGCTTAAAGCTCAACATTCAGAAAACTAAGATCATGACATCTGGTCTCATCACTTCATGACAAATAGATGGGGAAACAGTGGAAACAGTGACAGACTTTATTTTGGGGCTCCAAAATCACTGCAAATGGTGACTGCAGCCATGTAATTAAAAGATACTTCTTCCTTAACAGGAAAGTTATGACCAACCTAGATAGCATATTAAAAAGCAGAGACATTACTTTGCCAACAAACGTCCATCTAGTCAAACTATGGTTTTTCCTGTAGTCATGTGTGGATGTGACAGTTGGACTATAAAGAAAGCTGAGTGAGGAACAATTGATACTTTTGAACTATAGTGTTGGAGAAGACTCTTGAGAGTCACTTGGACTGCAAAGTGATCCAACCAGTCCATCATAAAGGAAATCAATACTGAATATTCATTGAAAGAACTGATGCTGAAGCTAAAACTCCAATACTTTTGCCACCTGATGCTGAGTCATTGCAACAGACCCTGATGCTGGGAAAGATTGAAGGCGGGAGGAGAAGGGGATGACAGAGGATGAGATGTTGGATGGTATCACCGACTCAATGGACAACAGTTTGAGTAAACTCTGGGAATTGGTGATGGAACAGGGAGGCCTGGAGTGCTGCAGTCCATGGGGTCACAAAAAGTTGGACATTACTGAGAGACTGAACTGAACTGAACTGATTGTGGAGTTGAATAGCTTTTCAAATACATATGAATCCCTTTTATTTTCCTTTAGTCAATTTCTTACTCATATCTTTTGCTAATTTTTCTTTCTTATATATGAATTTTTGTTCTTCTTGCTTGTGAAATCCCATGGAGAAAGGACCCTGGTAGGCTATAATCTACGGGGTTGTGAGGAGTTGGACACGACTGAGCAATTCAACAGCAACATATTTCACCATTTTTTCTGTTTCTTAGAGTATACCCACTCAGTATTTTAAAGCTCTACCTACAGTAGATTTTACTTTATAATTTTGGTTGCCATATATTTCACCATTTTAGTTACTGTTATAGTTTACTTTTCCATGGTCTTTAAAATCAAATTCTATATTTCTTTATATATGTTTAACAGTTCTGATATCTGATGTCCTGAGTGGACTCTAAACCTATTGTTTTGTATTCAAGGTGACTTGTTGCTTCATGTCCTTGGTAGCTGGGGTGCTGAATTCATTGTGACATCTTCATCTGTAGGAATACCATAGATCTAATGAAGACACTTTGCTCCAGAGAGGATTTGTTATCTAATTCTTTTCCGTGATGATCATACAATCACCACAAAATGCAAAAACATGTTAGTGTATATGTTAATTCATTTATATTTTGGATATTTTTCACAAACTTGAATTCACTCTGATCATTTAAATTGAAAATAAAATTTCTGGGGGCCATCCAAAAATTTCTGGGAAGTACTTGAAAATGTTTTGAGAGTTTTCTGAAAGACATAAACATAGAACATAAACTAAAATGTGCTCTAATCCAAGTATTTTAATGTCTTCTAAGAATTAGTTCTTGTGGATGCCAAGCAGTATCGTGGGGAAAAAAACGCTACCTATCAGAATTGTTTGCTTGATCCTCGGGGGAATGTTTTCTAAATTCTATGTTTTTCCTGATCCTAATTTGGTGATATTTTCTGTCATTTAGACGTTTTTTTTTTTTTTTTTTAAGTGAGATTGAGGGTCAACACAAAGATATTGAATTCTTACATTTATTTTGAAGTCTTTCAGAAACTGGAATTTAGAATTAAAATAAAAGTGCATATAATAAGAGACTGATAATGATACAAGGGCCCATGGAAATCAAAGCCAAAGGAGAATTGTAAGCATGTGTTTTTCTTTTTATTATCATTTGTGATCCTTGTGACTTTGTCTGGTGTAAAATTTTGGAGGTTTGCTTGGATTCATGGTAGAGTATCTTTTCTTTTTCAGAGTGCTTATGTCCATATAACACTGAAAGTGAAATCATGAAAAAGTTAGCAGTCAGTTCCTAACACTTGAGCGTAAAGTTAAAAAATAAAAAAGCAACTATAATGTGGTAACATTGTTATGTGTAACAGCATAGACATATTACTTGATGATTGGTAGAAAAAAGGGAAAAGTGAATTTAAAACCTCCCATTTTAGAGCAATGTAGAAGAAAAATATTGAACTGAAATAGCCTGAAGTCATGATCACCAGGGAGAAAGTTAATTTTTTGCTTAGTCACTGCAGCAATTTAAATATCCTTTTCTTGTGTCTATTTATCTCCTGTAACATGTTACATGATATATTGTGTATCCTAGCCTCGAGATTGGGTTCCCTAACGCTCTCCTTCACTGAAAGAACCAGGAGTCCAAGATCATTCCATGAGTTGGGCAAGAGTTTTCAAAATGAACACTTAAGTGTCATAGATAAAAATCATGCCTATTTATTGTTAAAAAACAAAATTTAACCAATTAAAATTTAAAGATCTAACTGCTTTCTTGAATGATTCATGAATCAGGCAACATCTCATCTAATAAGTCGAGGGGAGTTCCAAAGGACTACAGAAAGGGAAAGGTTTTAATAGCCAGGACAAGGAAGTCATAAACAAAGATTATTTCAGGCTTAAGTAGCACCCATCATCTTCCTTTGCAGAATGGAAAGGATTAACTCATTGGTACTACTGACCAGAAAAGTTCACACTGACCAGTTAAGCTTATGTTCATGGAGAAGATTATAACTGCAATTAGCTTAGGTATTAAGTATTGGTTTTATCACAAGTGACTCCATTTTCAGCCTGTCTTTTTTTTTTTTTTTTCCTTAGCACTATCAATGTGATCAATGGTTTGGTACCCAGTAAGACATGCACACATTTATACACACACCCTTGGTGAGGGTGGAGCAAGTCATCAAATCTTTCAGTAAGTAAAGGAAAATGAAGAATTTTATTTTTCAAATGATAAAATATCTTCTCAACTGAGTGATTTAAGTTGATGTTGACATCTGCTTGAGATGTGAAAGATATTTTACTTGCTGTATTAATACTCTAAAAATATAAAATTGAGGCTACAGCTTAAAATATGTCTAAAGTTTGAGCCTAAATATGATTCTTCCAACTACTGGCCTTTATTTCACCCAACTGAGAAGTGAGCATTCAGGAGTGTTTTGGGCCTCTTTTTCACTAGTGATGATGAAGCAGGCCTGTTGTTAGAGCTTCTGTACTTCCCTCTGGAAAATGTTGTAATACCTACAAAGTTCTATCACTATCTGGGCACACCCATTGTGGTTTCTAACTTCATAGATTTGTCTCTCTAATTTTCTGCATTCTTTATAAAAGAGACTCTGTACCCTCTGTGCAGGCCAGCATCTGTGTCTGTCAATCAGATCTCTGTCTCATTGTGTCATTTTTTAAGGTCACGGGTGAAAAATAATGTCACAATAATTTGTTTTGCACACTACAATTAGGCACTGAGTTCATTGAGCTGAATTTGTATAAAAACAAAAACAAGCAAATAAAAATGAACTCACATAAAAATTGATTCATCTTAGTGCAAGTGTCACCTGGTCGTGAATGCTAATTAACTGTATTGTGTGAGGTGATATAAATCCTTAGAAGTTGAATAAGGAGAGTGTTAATTAGTATGAAAATGAAAGACATTTTCTGAACATGTAATATTAAAGAAGGTAAAGATGAAAAGGGCTTGTTGAAATGGAATACCATAAAATTAATTGACAAAGTCAAAGAACAAGACAGTATTTTATAGTTGTGACTGTTAATCCATTAAAAACATTTTGTAAACCTGTGCTAACTAAAAAAAAAAAAAAAACACAACACAAGAGGTGAGTTAAGTTTTACTTGGAGCAAAATGAGGACAGTAGGCTGGGAGACAGCTTCTCAGACAGTTTTGAGGAACTACCCCAAAGAGGTAGTGAGGAAGGTCAGCATATATGTGATTTTGCTGAAGGGGGATAGGAGAAAACAAGCACACATTTTGGCAGAAGTTTGTTGCTAATCACAGGTAGAAGATGTCTCTGTTAATGACATTAGTGCTTTTTTAGTATGAGAAGATAGAAGAATTTGGACTCATATCTAACTATATGAAGAGCTTTTCTGCCAGTTTTTTCCAGACTGAGTGAAGTCGCTCAGTCGTGTCCAACTCTTTGTGATCCCACGGACTGTAGCCTACCAGGCTCCTCTGTCCATGGGATTTTCCAGGCAATAGTGCTGGAGTGGCTTGCCATTTCCTTCTCCAGGGGATCTTCTTGACCCAGGGATCGAACCCAGGTCTCCCACATTGTAGACAGATGCTTTATCATCTGAGCCACCAGGGAAGTCCAGAGCACTAACAACTTGTTGATCTCCTTCCTGAACTCCTTCAGGGTGTGTTGGAGGTTAGAGACTAAAGTGGATAGTGACTTAATTTTTGAAGAGGCAGATGGCAAGTGAAAAATTTTAGTTGGCACTTAAGATCTAAGAAGAGAGGCAAAGACAGTTAAGAGAAGCAAAAACAAAATTAGCTGTTGAGGAAGGGGATGAGGTTTATTTAGGTGAGAGCAAGATGAATTATTTGCTTGAGTATTCCCTGAAGAAGGGAAAGATAGTATTCTAGAAACCATAGTGAATTCTCCTTAGGGGGAAGTGAGATGTTAAAAGGCTTTACCGTCATGCCAGAGAAGATAATTAAGAATTTACAGCTATTAAATTTGACAGAGCATTAGTTTAAATGTGTTACTCACTAGAATTCAGAAAGAGGTAACAAATGGTACAATTTTTAGTGAATACTTTTTATAAATCTTTGAGGACAACATCTCACCAGATGGCTGAAGGGTGAGAATGTATTTGTATATTTGAGAAAAGAACACACACACACACACACACACACACACACACACACAGAGGAACCTGGGGGTGGGGGGAACAACTCCCCAGGAAAGCCTGAAGCTTTATAAGTCCTTTTCCTCTTTTATATGCAATTACTGCAGTGTGCTTATAGATATTAACCCACCAATCATCAAAAGACATTGCAAAAGTAGGCAGCAAGCATTATTTCAGAATCTCCTACCTTGATTTAAGGTATTAAAAAAGAAACAAAAAGAAGTCACCTTGAAAACTGGTAGAAAGATCCAGCCTAGTATCTACATAACTGACAATTACCAAACAGTTGGTAATGCATAATTTAGTAATACCAGAGTCAACTTCGAACACTGTCCTTATCACCTTGCTATAAAATCTTTAAATGGATCAGTGCTGCATTTTTAAAAAGCATGAAATATCGCTACACTGAATAATAATTTAACATAATAATCACATAATGCTTATCACCTACTTTCCAAATTCTACATGTTTTACAGTTCTCTGTAAATCCTGCTTGTATCCATATGAGTTATTGCTGTTTGGAATGAAGAACTTTTAATGTAATAGCTCTATTCATTGCACCAGAAATCTCAAACACTTTGTTTCTAAAGATTAGCAGTTACTTGGTGGCATCCTTGACACTCGTTTTCATCAAATATTCTCATTTCATGGTCTTGGAGATGGATAACTTAGAGTAGTAATAGCAAATGATGGTCACAGTAAATCTTAGCATAAGGATTAAACTCCTTAAGCATCTTCCTCTTATTGACACTGGCTGTGTCCTCTGTACAGGTTCTTAGGCTGGATTAAAGATTCCCTGGGATAGGACCCTGGTTTGATCATCTCTGTGTTCTATCACAATAATAATGCACTCAGTCTGTGTTAACTCCCTGTTGGGTGAAGGAATATGTAAATATAGTGTCCCTCCAATAAAGCTTTTTCTGACACTGTCCACGGAGAAGTTTGGCATTCCTTTCATGTATTTCCAGATTGGTCTCTATTGCAGAATTTACAAACTTCTTTGTAATCTGCTACTTTTAAATCTGGTGTTTTCACACCAGATATAGTAACTGGTACTTTGCAGTATTTAATAGCAATATTTCTACTCATTCTGGCCTAGCTACTTTGCTAATAAATATATATTCAATGCCAAACACACAGGAGATGCTCAGCAAATGTCTGCTGAATGAACAAATGTCTGCTGAATGAACAAATCCATGTGATCCCCTCCTTCACCTCTATCTGCTTATATACACCAGTAAACAAAACAGTAATGGACATGTTCAAATACTTGAAAATTCTAATATTGCTTTAGATATACAGCCATTATATATTTAGTGATATTTGTGATTTTATTTTAACTCTACTTCTCAAATATACTGCCGCACTTTTTCTTGTGAGTATCCCTGTGATTTTTTATATCAACATGAGGTTCATATAATTCACGAGTTCATAAAGAATTCAGAGTGAATTAGAAGAAAGAACACTGTGGATTTGTATTTAGGAGGCCAATGTTCTTAGCTAAGGTTTACTTTGAAGAAATAAGTTAAACTCTCTGAGCTGAATAGTGTCATCTATAAAGTGGTAGGATTAGACAGGGTGATATCTAAAATAATCCAACCCTGCTAACTCTAAATGTCATTTTTTTCTAAAACAAATAAACAGGATAAACATTTATTGATTAATGTGCAGTAGCAGTGTACTGAGAGACAGAGAACATTCAGAGAGTCATAGTCATTGGTGGGGTCTATATATTTAGGGCAGTATTGTCTAATATAGTTT